>NC_048602.1:13135171-13160474 GCF_003668045.3 Cricetulus griseus | reverse complement strand
GAGGCATGTGATGAGTGTGCTGTGAGGGAGAGGTAGCTGAGTGTGTAGGAAAAAATTGAGAAAGAGTACTATCAAAGATGGAAGACGAAGTGAAAGAAAAGTATGAATTGCTGTAGCTAAGTGTGTAGAGAGTTATAACAGATGTAGCTGTATAAAAGAGAGACACGTATGTCAGAGACATGTATGTGAGGAAAGAGATGTGGCTGTGTGGTGAAGGCTGTAACTGTGTGAAGACAGGAAATGTTAAGCTGTTTAGAAAAGAGGTGTGACCGTGTGTGGAGATTCTTGGTTATGCAGGACAGAGATGTTTATAGGTTAAGAAAGATACGCAGTTGTATGTAAAACATGTAGCTGTGTGGAGACAGAGAGATTTTTTACATTGAGGTTTTTCAGATGAAGTAAAACAGAAAGTTTCCATTAGATAATGTGTGTTTCCTTATTTACATTTCATGTAGAGAAGGCTAGCCCTAAACGCATTTGTGGATTTTTTTTCTCATACTCTGGAGGTGGTCTTGGAGAAGGCTCTCTTTAAGGCCACTGGTATTCAGATAATTTCATTTTGTTGCTCTATATTGCATATAATTACCTGATTGTACAGTGGGAAGAGGGTTTCAATCGGATCTCTAGGCAACTCCTCTAGCCCACTGAATCCTGATGAACTTTTTTACTTTGCTTTGATTAACTTGTTCCTGAGTAAGTACTGGGACAGGTGTTTCCAGTCGCATAAAATGACCTTTGGCTTTTGTATGTGTC
Source organism: Cricetulus griseus (assembly GCF_003668045.3). Classification (NCBI taxonomy): domain Eukaryota; kingdom Metazoa; phylum Chordata; class Mammalia; order Rodentia; family Cricetidae; genus Cricetulus; species Cricetulus griseus. The sequence continues at coordinate 13,159,721 of NC_048602.1, read as the reverse complement.
TGAACCTCCAATTTGTAAGGTGGTATTCAACAAGAGGGATATCTACCTAAAAGTAAGAAGAGTAGTATGTTACCTGGAAAATTAAAGAAGAAACATGTGTGGGAGAAGGCAATAATGATTCATAAGAAATTTCCCGGGGTGGTGGTGGTGCATGCCTTTAATCCCAGCACTTGGCAGGCAGAAGCAGACTGATCTCTGTGAGTTCAAGGACAGCCTGGTCTACAGAGAGTGTTACGGGACAGCCAGGAGCATACAGAGAAACTCTGTCACCTATCTCTCTCTCTTCCTTTCTCTCTCCCTCTCTCTCTGCCACACCTCTCTCTCTCTCTCTCTCTCTCTCTCTCTCTCTCTCTCTCTCTCACACACACACACACACACACACACACACATTTTTTTCAACTAATAATCTAAGCAACAGAAGAGAGACTACCTTAAATGCCCTCTCTGATAATGAGAATGATGACTAACTTATATGCCATCATTTAGTCTTCATCCAGCAGCTAGTGGAAGTAGAAGCAGACACACACAGCTAAACACTTAACTGAACTGCAATCCAGTTGCACAGAAGGAGGAGTATGAGCAAAGTGTGAAGACCACGATGGTGAAACCCACAGAAACAGCCAACCTGAACAAGGGGGAGGTTTGGTCACCAGACTGCTATCTGGGAAACCAGCATGGGTCTGATACAGAACCCATGAACGAGGGTGTCAGTGAGGAGACCTCAGAAATCTATCAGGCCTCTTGTAATAGATCAGTACTTATCCAAGCAAATGAATGGACTTTAGGAGCCCATTCCCTGAACCTTGACACATAGGGGAGGACCTAGGCCCTATTCCAAAGGATATGACAGAATCTGAAGACCCCCTATGTCAGGCCTCACCATCCCTGGGGATCTGAAAGGGTATGGGATGGGCACTGTGTTAGTGGGTGGGGGGATAGGGGAGGAAGATGGAACTGTCATTGAAATGTAAAACAACCCTGTTTCTAATTTAAATAAAAAAGAAATTTCTCATTAATCTAACTTCCCCACATTTTTCAAATGTTAATAGTCCCCTAAACAAGCAACATGCCAATATAAAACCCAAAAATGACAGAGCAACCCTCATGTGTCTCAGTTTTGCTGGATTTTGGTTAAGCAGCTGTGATGGCTTTATGACTATTGCAGTTGCCTTCAAATATGCCTGAACAGTACTGTGGAAGATGGTATAGGAAGAATTCTGTAAATTGACTTTTCTAGAGTAATCATGTAGCATGCTTCAGTTCTATAGGATAAAAATTAATTTTTTAGTGGAGATACAAATCATGGGGCAGAATGAAGGAAATGCAGAATTTTCTATTTTAGACATAGACTGTGTATTCTATCCACGAATACAGTACACTCTATCATTAAAGTGAATTAAATTTCTATCAAGTTTAAAAAATGAAATGAAAAATTGACATGTACATACACAAAGTATGAGATCAGACATTGGAGAAACAACCATTTCTGGGTTAGATGAGACATTTTTCCAATTTTTGAAAATTAGCTTCAGCTTATTTGCTTGCTGGTGACTACTTTGGTATTGATTAGCACATATTCTAAGAATAAGTAGAATTGCCAATGGTTATCTTCATTTCTATCTAGAAAATCTTATTTTGGAATTCCTACTCTCAGACTAATTAGTATTTAATAATCAAGAACTTCTCTTTCTTGATGAGAAATTGTGAATACAATTCATTTCAAGCATCCAAGCAACTTATTTCTTTTTGAATAGGGACTATAGGGCTATTGCTTTCCTGTCCAGTATGTCTCCAGTGACAGAAATAAGTGTCATGGTTTAAGACTGGAGAAAATAAGGCCAGGCTGTGGAGGTGAGGCACTGGAGAGACAGAAGCAGGTCGATCTCTGTGAGTTTGAGCCCAGTCTGGTCTAAAATAGCAAGCTCCAGGACAGCCTCCAAAGACACAGATTAATCCAGTCATACACAAACAAAAAAGAATGGAGAAAATACACACGTATCTAAAAAGGACTCAAAGAAAATTGGGATCAGTTGTTCCTAGATCTCTGAATGGAAACAGCCACACCCTGGAATCTCTGTGTCTATAATACCTACATCCAAGTAGATTGAAAGAGTTATTATACATTGATTAATATTTCAGTGGCACGGTTATTATCCAAAGCTATGCAGGTAGTCATTCTCGGTTCATCTCAGTACTTTCAGACGCTATATCCTTCACCTGTTGAACCCTACATATGTGAAGAAACCAAAATATGCTGGATAGTTTTTACATAAACTATCAACATCTTCACACAAACACGGGAGGCTTTGTATGTTCATAGCCTCTATCAATGAGGGGATGTGAGTTTTCAGTTAGTTTGCATTTTTGCTGTGTCTCAGTATCTGTTCTTGGACCTAACTCTGCCCATGCAAAGAGCTGAAGTTCACTCACACAGCCACTCAAGTCTTTACATAATCAGGCCTTCTTTTCCCCCACATCTGTTTCTAATGAGGCAATCTGTTACAGTTTCCATGAAACCATTTGTTCTGTATTTTAGGTCATGTTTAATGGCAATTTTTTTTGTATTGCAAATCCTGACATGGATTACCCAACACTACTCTAAACTGAATGTTCACCATTCCAAGTCAGCAGTAATTGAACACAACTTATATTGTACTTATTGATAAGTAAGAAAATGGTAATAAACATTAGGTTCAAAACAAACTTTATTACATTCTGTAAACTTTCAAACACTAGCAACACAATGGAAGTTATATTGAACTTTTATTTATTATTGCTTTCATATAACTACCATTGTGTTGCTATTGTTTGAAAGTTTACAGAATGTAATAAAGTTTGTTTTGAACCTAATGTTTATTACCATTTTCTTACTTATGTAGATTTTGTCTGAACATTTCAAAATGATTTGCCACAGCATCTTATCAGGGTGGAGGTCAGGATACAGCCAGAGTATGAGCTGAAGACCTTAAAATTTCAGAAAATGTGTCAAGATACAGTTAAATTCAAGGTTTATCGAAAACAGCCATAGAATTATTTTTGACCTCGTAATACCATGTCATCTAATCTTAACATGGAATCACACCAGTCCGTTGTCCCGATCTGCAGGGCATCAACCTGGGGCAAGAGAGTCAGGGAGAGGGAATGGGGAGATGAGACGCAGAAAGAATGACCACAAGACAGGATTCTGATCAAGTGGCAAACTTTACTTTTCTCAGGCTAGCTTATATAGTCAGGATATGGGGAGGGGCAGAATGGGTTGTTTGTGCACCAGGTGTTAATGTAGGCAGGATATTAGGAAGCCACAAAGAGGATGTTTGGCTGGCTAAAGAGTTCATGAGTAAGAGGTCCAGGAAGGGTTTGCCTAGGTGACTGAGCCTGTGGGTGGAGGACTGGGTGAGGTTGTTTTCTTGAGCTGAGGTTCTAAGGAGCTGCTGTTTAAAGGTTAACTATGTGACCTGCCAAGCATGGCCTAGGATCTCATGCCGAGCTCTGAGATTTGGCTCCCAACAGTCCATCATTCACCAGAGGCTGGAGGCTAAAGCAGCAGCTTTCTCTGGAGTAGCATTGCCTTGACCCAGAGAATCATAATATAAGGGTCCTGGGGCAAATGAAGGATTGAAAATAAAGACTTACAATTTGATGAGAAACTGTGAAATTCAAGCCATGGAGACATTTTTCAAAGACTAACTTTATTAGAACAGGAAGACATATCTAATCAAGGGAGTAAGAGCATCTCTAGAAATTTGATACCACCTAGTGAATTCTGGGCCAAGCATTATACATTTTCCTTTGGATTCACCCACTCTTTCTGAAGGGACCTAGGCAGCCTTGGTTGCTTTACCCTAAGACATCCATTTGGTAATAGTTTAAATATATTTGGTGTGATGTATAGGGTGGGAGACAATCCCTGGAAGAATGAGCAGCTTTTTTTTTTCTTTTTTTTTTTTTTTTTTTTTTTTTTTGATTTTTTGAGTCAGGGTTTCTCTATGGCTTTGGAGGCTAAGAGCTAGCTCATTTTTATTTATATTAATTTTTTCCAACTTTTAAAATTTGAATTAGAAACAGGATTGTTTTACATGACAATCCCAGTTCCCTTCTCCCACCTGTCCTCCCCTACCCCCATCTAAAACCTTATCTGTCACATATCTTTTCTGCTCCCCCTGGATGGTGAGGCCTTCCATAGGGGGTCATCAGAGTCTGTTGTATCCTTTGGGATAGGGCCTAGGCTCACCCCTGTGTGTCTTGGCTCAGGGAGAATTCCTCTATATGGAATGGGCTCCCAAAGTCCACACCTATGCTAGGGATAAATACTGGGCTTCTACAGGAGGTCCCATAGATTTCTGAGGTTTCCTCACAGAAACCCATGCTCCTGGGGTCTGGATCAGTCCCATGCTGGTTCAGCTATCAGACTGGGGAGCAAGAGTTCAGCTATCAGACTGGGGAGCAAGAGTTCCCGGATGTTCAGGTCAGCTCTTTCTGTGGGTTTCACCAGCCCTGTCTGGACCTCTGTGCTCTTCACTGGTTCATCTCTGCATCTGGGTTCCAGTTCAGTTAGGTGATTAGTTGTGGGTGTCTGCTTCTACTTCCACCAGCTGCTGGATGAAGGCTATAGGATGGCATATAAGACAGTCATCAATCTCATAATCAGGGGAGGGCATTTAAGGTAGCCTCTCTTCCGTTGCTGAGATAGTTAGCTGGTGTCATCTTTGTAGCTCTCCAGACATTTCCCTAGTGCCTGATTTCTCTGTAAACCAAAAATGTCTCCCTCTATTATGATATCTCCATTCTTGTTATCGTGTATTCTTCCCGTGACTCAAACTTTTTGCTCCCTCATGTCCTCGACATCCCTCTTCTTCTCCCCTTCTCTCCTCATTCTCCTAGCTCCCTCCCCACTCTTCCCATGCTCCCAATTTGCTCAGCAGATCTTGAACCTCTCCCCTTCTCCAGGGGACCATGTATGTCTCTCTTAGGGACTGGAGCTAGCTCTTATAGACCAGGCTGGTCTTGAACTCATAGAGTTCCACCTGCATCTGCCTCCCGAGTGCTGGAATTAAAGGGATGGGCCACCACCCAGCAAGCAGACATTCTTTAAGGGGACAGTCCCTGTTTGTAGATTGTCCTAATTTCATATGATCCTCCATCAATGTACTGACCAATTTGAGGAAAATATTTTGCCCAGAGCTGTAGGATCTTAACTTTGTTTCTTCCCTAGGGACAGTGACATACCATTTGCAAACATAGTGGTAATAAGGACTTTAGGAAACAGAACATGCAGATGCCAGGATAACATCATTAGAGATGAGGGATACACATATGAGCTAACCCATGGTCCAGTGATCCCATGAAATCAATCTCATGTAGGTTTTCTCTCATCCACAGATTCATTGTTAATGGTCATCTGGCTTTGTTTCCAGGTTCATGTCTCCATGCAGGGACAGGAAGCCCTCTTTCCTGAGAACATGTCCTTAAAAGAAGTCATCAAGCTTTTGAAAGAACAACAATCATTAATAGCTGCAACACAGCAGAATGTAGGGACACCCTTGCAGCTCCCACAAGATGCATTATTGGTAACAGGTAAGTAGGGTTCCTGGACATAAAAGGGATGTTATATGAGGATATCCTTTCATGGGCACAGTTTCATCGTCTCTTATTTCCACAGGTTATAAAAACAGTGAGGATGGTGAAAATGCTTTCTTGAAAGGTAGGGAAGTAAATAGTGGTGTTAGTAGTCCTGGAAATGGGATGGACTCCCTTCTCTTTACTGAGACAGGGCAGTATGCTGAGTCTGAACATGGAGGTGTTTCTTATGGAGCTCCTCTGGATCTCAGCAGAGCCGGTCAAGGCACCTCCAGGTACCAGGCAGAGTCCCCGAGGTCACCTTCTTATGAACATATCCCTATGGAGGTACAACCAGTATATCTTTCGTGGACATCCCAGTCTGAAGACACTGCAGATGGCCACAACATAGTCTTGAACACTGCTAATGTTAATGGCTGTATTAGCAATCTCAAAACTGAGAGAGACTCCCTTCTCTTTATCCAGAGAGAGCAGGATTCTGAGCCCAAAGAGGGAGGTGACTTTTATGGACTTCTCTGCGACTCTGGAAGAGCAATTTGGGGCACATCCAGCTCCCAGGAATTGTCCTTAACATCCCATTCTTATGAACATATCCCTATCAAGGTACCAGGGTTCCTCTCGAGGCCAGAGCAGACTACCTGTGAGCCTGTTCCTCTTTGGCAGAGTCAGGAGGCAAATTCTATATGTGAGGGTCACCAGGAAAGACCCCATAGGTGTCTCAAACAATACAAATGTGAAGAATGTCCCAGGGCCTTTAAATATCCCTGTAACCTCTCAGTCCACCAGAAAAGACACAAAGTAGAGAGGTCATTTTTCTGTATCAATGGTGAGACAGGTTTCTATCAAGGCTCAGACATCCGAGATCCTGAGACTGTATCCAAGCCAGAGAAGCCTTTCATATGCAGCACGTGTGGAAGATCCTTCAGTCACAAGACCAATCTGCAGGCCCATGAGAGGATTCACACAGGGGAGAAGCCCTACACCTGCTCCGTGTGTAACAGTCGCTTCCGCCAGTCGTCCACCTACCACCGGCACCTGAGGAATTACCACAAATCAGACTGAACTGTGTACCTTCCTCAGAAGAGGTTAGCTGGGCTACAACCTCAGTGTCTCATCTATACATGAAGAAACATGTTGTGTTTAACTAGCAATTAGGCAGTGAAGATTTGTCATTTAACTTGTGGGATGTTCCTTCCTTATGTTCCCCCATCCTGTGGGCATGTGAGGGTAAAGAAGATGGGTCATTTTATAGTTTGTTTACTGAAGTTTTCCAAACACCTAAAATATAGCTGGTGTTTTATTTTCAAATGGTATATAAAGGTTGATGATTCTGCTTGTCTCTTTTGTGTTGTTTCTTGTGTGTTCTTGTGTGGTATGTTTCAGTGAGTCCTTCTGTGTAGGGTTGCTGGGCCTTAACTTCCACATTTTGTGACAGAGTTCCTTTGAAAAATTTGTACTCCATGTGAGTTAAAAACATAAATCTCATAGCGAAGGATACAACCCCCACAAGTGGCAATTTAGGGGCTGCCTCCCAGACCCAGTTTAGGGAAAAACCACATCCAAACACATGTTTTCACAGAGAGAGACTTTATCAAAGGGAAAGAAAAGATAAAGTGACTGATTCTTACTCAAGCAGAAAATAGCAACAAATGACATTGCAGGTAATTTTTAGGAAAAGGGACGTTGTGTGTTAGAATGGTTTATGATGTGATGGCAAATAGATTGAAGATTAAGAAAATGGGAAAGGGACAAAGGAAAGGGGGCAGGAATTTCTGTCCCAAAGAGGGACAAAGGACTGCCTTTGGATAGAGAGGAGACAGATGTAGCCCACACACAAATGACAGTTTATTTAGCTTCAAGGGGAAATCATTATTAGGATGAGGTTTTTAGTTTTGATAGGGCATGATCATCATAACTGGGTGAGCCAAAGGGAGCTTTTTTATTTCTGGGCTTCATACATTGATAGCTGGACTTTGGAAGTCAGCCTTAGGAGGAAGAAGTGGCCAACTAAGGAATAGATCTTGGTGGCTAACCTTAGGATTGTAATCTAATGGTTTTAGCAAGCCAGAAGGAATCGGGTATTAGGAAAAGGCTGGCCAGAGTCACATGCTTCAGTGGGCTGGTGTCCCTTCATACAGAGCTCCTCTGGTCTTCATTCGTCGAACTTTTTAGCAAGCTGATAGGAGAAATTTCTCTGCTGCAGGACCTGACTTTCAAAAACTAGTACTTTTATTTATTTAGTTTTGAAACAATCATATTTTACATATCAATCCCAGTTCCCTCTCCCTCCCATCCTCCAATACACCCAACTAACCCACCTATCCCACCCTCTTCCAATCCACAAGGAGGGTGAGGCCTTCCGTGGGGCTCATCAAAGTCTGTCATATCATTTGTGGGAGGGCCTATGCCATCCTCCAAGTATCTTGATGGAGAGAGTCCCTCCTTGGGGAATTGGCACTCAAACTCCTTTTCTGCGTTAGGGATAAACGTTGGTTTCACTGCCACAGGTCACATAGACAGCCCAGGCCTCCATACTGGCACCCACATTCAGAGGTCTTGGTTTTGTTCAATGCTGCTTCCATAGCTTTATGAAAGGGGTCCATGAGCTCTCATCTGGTCGAGTCAGCTGTTCTGTGGGTATCTGCAATATGGTCTTGACCCCATTGCTCATCACTCCTCCATCTCTGCAAGTGAATTTCAGGAGTGCAGCCCAGTGTTATGCTGTGGGTGTCTGCTTCTGCTTCCATCAGCTACTCGATGAAGGGTTTAGATTGGTATTTAAAGTAGTCATCAATCTCATTATGGGGGAAGGGTATTTAAGGTATCTCTGGATTATTGCTTAGATTCTTAGTTGGGGTCATCATTTTGGGATCTCTGGATATTTGCCTAGTGCCAGATTTCTCTTTAAACCTACAATGGCTTCCTTTATTAATGTATCTCTTTTCTTGCCCTTCCCTACTCTTCCCCTGACTCAATCTTCCTGATAGCTCGTGATCTCCCTGCCTCCTCTTTTCCCCTACTGTTTTTCGTACTTTCCTCTCCCCTCCCTCATGCTCCAAATTTTCTCAGGAGCTCTCATTCCTTTCCCCTTACCCAGGGGGCCATGTATGTCTCTCTTAGGGTCTTCCTTGTTTCCTAGGTTCTCTGGAAGTGTGGATTGTAGGTTTGTAGCCATTTGCTCTATGACTAATATCCATGTATGAGTGAGTACATACCATGCTTGTCTTTCTGTGACTGCATTTTGTCACTCAGGATGAGTTCTTAGAGTTCATTCCATTTGCTTGCATAGTTCAAGATTTCATTGTTTTATTTTATGCTGAGTAATACTCCATTTTGTATAAGTATATTTCCTCCATCCATTTTTTCCATTGAGATTTCTTCCAGGTTCTGGCTATTACAAACAATGCTGCTATGAACAAAGTTGAACAGATGTCCTTGTTGTATGAATATCCATCCTTTCAGTATATGTCCAACAGTGGAATTACTTGATCTTGAGGTAGGTTTTTTGCTGTTGTTTTGTGTTTTTTGTGGAGTTTTTTTCAAGTCAGGGTTTCTCTTTAGCTTTGGATGCTTTCCAAGAACTAGCTCTTGGATTTAAGTTGTATCTTTCATTGTGTAGTAAAATGGGTGTTTTTACATCCATAATTTTGGAAATAAAAACTCAAATATTGATAAACATCTGTCCATGTAATCTGTCTTTTGTTTATTGTCCTTCTTAAATAACTGGAGAGAATATTTTGGCACTAATTTATATATGGAAAGATTTCTGTTAATGCAACATTTTAATAATGTGTCCCATTATCAGAATAAAAGAATTAATTGCCTCTCTAAGGACTAGCATCTACTCCATTGAGGATATGGGCCAGTTAGTGGTTTCCATTATGAGAAGTACTTTCTGACATGGGCCAGAATTTCAGTTTGAAAGTGGATAAGCTTATGAAATTCTGTTTACTATAGTACCATTGAGGATATTACACCAGATCAGTTCATATTCCATGTTGTAGGCTTCTTCACGGAGGTAGGGTATTTTTAAAGAAAATGGCTTGCAAAGGTATTCTCAATATTAGGAGATATGGCTTTGTTGGAATAGGTATAGCATTGTTTGAGGATGTGTGTCACTGTGGAGGTAACTTTTTTGTCATAAATGGTCTATCGATGCCCAGTGTCTCACTTCACTTCCTATTGCTTTCTCAAATTGTATGCCACCCAATTAAATGTTGTCCTTTAGAAGAGTAGCAGTGATCATGGTGTCATCCCACAGCAATAGAAACTCCAAGACAGAAGTTGGTACCAGCAACTGTGATATTATTTTAGTAGACATGACCATGTTATTTATTGGAGGAATTTGAACTTTAGTATTTTGGGTTATGAAAGCAGTGGATTTCTCTAAGTATTGCTAAATAGTCATATTATTAAGAGACTGAAAGATTTTAACTCTGGTGCCTGGCTCAAGAAGTTTCAAGGATGACTGACTTATATGCCACCCAATAGCCCTCATCCAGCAGCTGGTGGAAGTAGAAGCTGAACCCACAACTTATCACTGAACTTAACTGGAATCCAGATGCAGAGAAGGACAAGTGAAGAGCAAAGGGGCCCAGACAAGGCTGGTGAAACCCACAGAAACAACTGACCTGAACATCAGGGAACTCTTGCTTCCTAGACTGATAGCTGGGATACCAGCATGGGACTGATCCAGACCCCAGTGACATGGGTTTCAGTGAGGAAACTTTGGAAATCTATGAGACCTCCTGTAGTAGTTCAGTATTTATCCCTAGCATAGGTGTGGACTTTGGAAGCCCATTCCACATAGAGGAATACTCCCTGAGCCAAGACACACGGGGGTGGGCCTAGGCCCTTTCCCAAAGATATGATAGGCTCTGATGACATCCTTTGGAAGGCCTCACCATCCAGGGGGAGCAGTAAGGATATGTGATAGGTAGGGTTTTAGTTGGGGGGGTTGGTAGGGGAGGAGGGGAGGGAGAGGAAACTGGGATTGTCATGTAAAACAATCTTGTTTCTAATTCAAATAAAAAAAACTTTAAAAAAGAAGTTTCAATGGAAAGAATTTTAGTATGTTGTTTAGACACCAGACGTAGGATATTTTTGGTGAAGAATGTGGATGGTTTTTCCCTTGTCCGAAGGGTTTGCCTGAGACCAAATTGAAGAATTTTGGATTAATTCCATAAGCAACAGAAATCTCAAGACAGCCTATATAAACACTTATTTATTATCTATTTTCATACCTATAAAGATTAATAATGAAAAGGAGCCAGTTGAGCAAAATGAATATAAAATGCACATTTTGAGGGGAAAAGTAGCACCAATAAGTAGAATGGAGCTGAGTCCTGGTTTCAGTGAGATAAAGGAGTTGGAATACAGTGTATGCTAACCTCAGGGCAAGATCACACAGAGTAGATTCCAACTTTTGAAAATGAATTGACAAAAAACTTAGAGATTATCATTGTGGTACATGCTTTTAAGTACAGCACTTTAGAAGTAGAGGCAGGTGGAACTGTGAGTTTGGTATTAGATAAATGTACATTGCAAATTCCATGGGGTCGCGACCGCCTCGACCAGCAAGGAAGACGCAACGCTGAGACTCTTCCTTAAGCAGTTTACTCAGGAAACTGAAACAATCTTCTGACCCCGGGGAAAGCCAGCCCACAGCTTAAAAGCACTCTTGCCAGCCAACCCCAGAACGCCACGTGGCTAATGCCGATAGGCTCGCCTTTGCTGATGCAAGTTTGAATCTTAGACCAAGCCAAATAAGGAGTTGTTTATTCCAGAGAGCACTCACCCTCGGGATGATGGAAGGCAGAAACCGGCGCCATCTTTAAGGCGTGGCGCATGGCAGCTCTCCATACCATGGTAGCCAAGTTTTAGCATTGAAATAAACCTTGGAAAACAGAAATCTGGTGAGGATGTCATTGGATAAGAAGGCTATGTTTCAGTGCCAGCAAGCAGAGTATTTGACGTCCTGGTCCTGGCTTTACAGTCAAGGATAGAACAAAGGCATTATGGAATTTTCTTCCATGACAAAGGAAAGTTACTAGGCCAGTCCTATGTCAGAGGTGTCTCTGAATGGAGCCCTGTGATTCACAAGTAGCATGCAGAGAGTGAGAGAGACCCAGAGGCTGCCATGGGCATTGGAAACTTCAAAACTTACATGAAGAACACACTATCTCAAAAATACCATAGCTACTACTGGAAGGCCATACCTTCTTGTACAAAAGTGTCTCATTTGGGAACCAAGCATTGAAAAACTTCACTGTGCTAGTACTTGTTTAACATTTATTAAAACTTGCCTGGGGATTCAGAAAATCCAATCAGGTGCAATCTATAAAAGCCAGGCACGCACCACTAATCCCAGTAGCCAGAACCTAGGAGGTGGTGGTATACATCTTTAGACCTTGGCATTAAGATTAAGAGATAGACAGGTCTCTGTCAGTCCCAGACCACCCAGATCTACAGAAGAGTAAATTAGCCTGAAAGAGAATTATAGCTCATGCCTTTAAAGTAAACATTAGTATACAAGCGAGAAGCAAGGTCTCAGAGAGGAATTTATTGTCCAGCTTCCCTGAAATAAGTTTACAGTCTGAGGCTTGGTGAGAGCTAGTGGAGAGAGAATGTAACCATTCAGCCTGAAGTAGAGGCGAGAAGCTAGTGGCCAGCTGCTTTTCTGATATGCACATTGAAGCTTGAATCCCAATATCAGTCTCTGTGTCATTTCTTTTTCATATGATACATTAGCCTCACGGTGCTATTGTCACCCAAACCAAGACATATACTCTATGATTATTAAACTATTTTACAAAGAAATAGATTGTTTTCATTAAGAGATAACCATGTAATACAAGTATGTAGAAGTAATAGAGAAAACCTAAGTGGGAACATGCATACCATTTAATTTTAAGCAATAGTACATTCCCCACCTATTTGCCATTGAAATGACTGTTCCTCAAATCATTTTTACCTGTCTTTATGGGACCAAGTATTAAAGTGTTCTTAGATACAGAATTTCTTCCTTTTGTTTTTGGAGGTAAGTTTCCTTAACACACCCATAGGTCTCAGGACTTTCTAACTTTAAGAGATAAAAGCCTAATATATAAAATGTTCCCTCTGTTCTTTGTGTGCCTAAGGTCAGAATGTTCTTGGTTCAGGTTAAATTTGTGTTTCTTTCCAAGACAAGTCTGTTAGAAACCTAGACTGTACTAATATAACAATGAGTAGAGAATCTTTAACTCTCTCTATTTGCATCTTGCTTTTCTGCGACCTCATTCATATCCATGGCAGGAATCAATAATCTCTGCCTATTTTCCTACCTACAAAGAAAAAAGGCAAGAAAAAATTAGATAGCATTAAATATTCCATATTAAATTGAAATTTGAATTATTACTATGAAATGCCTTAAAAGAATCAATGTAATCAATATATGATAAATTTGCCACTCAATGCACTATCACACAATATTTTCTTATAGAATATTTTTGAACTAATGAACTAATGGAGAACAGGCTGGCAAAGAGTAGTCATTTTTAGATGAATTTTGCAAATAATCAAATTTTTAACAAGAAAAACTTAGGTGGTTGGAATTGAAGTGTATTCATTAACAACCAATAGTATTAAATTGGGTCCAGGAATATCATATTTAAATTTGAGTACACATAGCATTTGTCAGTGAATACAAAAGATACATTATTACTGTTCAAAATAAACTTGAGAGACAATGTAATCATTTGCATAACTGAAAAATGTGAAATAGTGTAATTAGATATTAGGAGTATGGAAACCAAAATGGATTTCTTTTAGGAGACTTTCGTGAGACATCAGGTTCCCACCTACCATGGCTGTAGGAAGCATATTACTTAACCAGTGTGAGAAATGCTTTCAGCTGTGACTGCTCCTCAGATTCCACCCACTCTTTTGAACACAGGTTTTGGTTGATCAGACTCAATTTAAAATGCCTGTTGAAAGTACGAGGCAGGGTGCTGAAGTCACAAACCCAGGTGGTAGAGTTAATCACCATCTACTGGAATAACAGATCCTCTGAATGCAGGAAAGGAAAAACTAAGAGTTGGTCACTCTGTAAAGGTTCATGGTTTTTGCATCTATTTTGGAACATGTCATGAACTGAGGATGTCTTTAAGCTGCTTTCCAGTCTCTGAGTGTGGTGCCACCGTATGAAGGTGCTTTTGTCTCACTCATTGAACAGTATCAGGAAGGTAAACATTAATACAAACTTCTTGAAAGGATTCATAAAGAAGGGGACTGACAGATGGCTTGCTCTCAGGTAAATGTATGCACAAGGATGTAACAGGTTGACAGTCCACTGAGAAATGCTTCATTTGCAGAGCTCAAGACTCACTGCAGCTCCTCATTGTGTGAAATCTGTTTTTGGGTTTTACTATAATTTGAAAAGCAATTATTATCCCTCTCATTTCTATGCTATATCTTGTTTTCCACTCTTCCTTGCCTCCTATTTTCTTGTATGACTTGTCTATATCAATGCATGCTCTGAAAGATGTATAACATTTCTGATATTAGAGACGAATATTGATACTCAATTCCTTCTGAGGACAACTTCAGATGTTATTTATCACTGAGAAAAGGCACAGATTTCATGAGGATTTTAGATGTTGGTCACTTTGATCTCGATTTAAAAGTCACAACATCCTCCCTCTTTACATATAACATTTGAAAATTGCAGATTGATTACTGATAACACAGCAAATTCTTTAGTTAAATCATCTTTCCTTTGGGTCATGTAAGTTCTCAAACCATCATCATAAGGCGAATCAATTTTCATTTCAGAGTCTGTTGACTTTCAAGGACGTGGCCATCAATTTCTCCAAGGAGGAATGGGAATGCCTGCATACTTCTCAGAGGAATTTATACAGAGATGTCATGTTGGAGAATTACAGCAATCCCGTTTCTGTAGGTGAGAATACATCATTTTCTGATTGATGCTTAGCCCGAAGAATGTCTAACAACTTGTATTAATAGTTTGAATTGTTTTCTATGAATCAATCACAGTTCCCAATTATTCCTAGATATAGGTGAGTGTAATCTTTACTGCAGTTTTTCATATATCATTATAAGTGGTCTTTTTTATTTAGCTAGCACTTAACTTAATAAAATATGGTGCTTTGCTTTTCATTCATTCTGTAGCAATAATCTGTGAATGCAGTTTGAAACCAACAGTTTTATATTTGTAATTGTGTAATGGAAGTGAAGATGAAGGTATAAAAAATTAAAATCACTTTCTTAAAAGTTTACACCTATCAATTATGTACTTATAACACTTCGCTTATGAGTCTCTCCTTATGATCATTAAGTTCACTGAGTACACGACTGTGTTACAACCCATCTCTTTTCCACATTATGTAAAGAAATTATAACACATATCTTCTGATTTATAGGCCTTTCTGAATCAAAACCAGATCTAGTCACCTGTCTTGAACAAAACAAAGAACCTTGGATGGCGAATATAGATGAAGCAGAAGTCCTGGAACCGGGTAAGTTGAAAGGAAACAATGGTTCATGTGTGGAATACAAAACAAGAAAAAAAAAAAAAAAAACATCTGCAGTGCCATTAGCCTTGCTCCTTACTAGAAGCTAAGGCCAAGGATTTCTTTTAGAATTTCACAGTGGTATGCAGCACACAAAAGCTTTCACATGATTTTCATCATTTCATAAGAATAGTGATTAGATAAAATTTAGTATGCCAATAGCAATTTTCAATATATGTGTGGTTATTTTTTGTGTTCCATTATATGTCTGATTTGTCTGATGTGTGTCAGTAATAAATGGATTACTTTTTCTAGTGTTTTATTATATTTTTGGACATTTTTACAATATATCTGGTTCAGACTTTTTTCTATCTTTTACCTTCTTTTGTACCTTTATTATCCTAAAGCAATGTCATGATTCCTCAACCCATTTTATTCTCTCTATCAAAAAATTATCAGCAAATTCATAAAAATAGAAGAAGTTAAAAAACTAAAAATTGGATTTTCCTACTCCTGGAAGCTAGGAACCACACTATGTTCTTGTCAAAGATTTATGACTTTGGATCTGCGTTCAAAGAACAAGCTACGATTTTGGTTGTCTTGAGCTTGTGTGGGTTTTGGCTTTGCTGTCACAGACTTGATAATTGTGTGTTGATTGGACCTATACTGTTTGTAAACTTGTGTTTCACTAGATTCTTTTACTGTTTCTTTCCTTTATCTTCTCTCTGAATCGAATTATTCCATTTAAACATAGGTTCCTGCACCCTAATGGAGGGTTAAATAAACAATCCAAGATAGGGCTTAGTTCTCCTTTTCTCAATGGTAAGCTTCTCTAGTTAAGAAGATTGAGGCATAAATCTGCAGGTATAACAATATACTATTAGATTAACACCATATTCCTTAAATGGAATAATAATAATAGATGATTTAGCTAGGACCAATGGCCAGTTTGGTGTCAGTTTCTTGGCTCTAATAACAGTGTCAGATATGGGTTCCCACAATGGAGTATCAGTAAGACAGTCAAATACTCATTAGTTATTGCCAACATATCCCTGTCACTTTTGTACATATCTTCTAGGCCAGTCAAAATATGTAGTTACATGGTCCATAACATGGACAATTGGTGATTATGCTCTCCTTGTGTAGCTTATATAGTACGATCAAGTACTATGAATGTATTTCAATTGTGTTAAAGAATCCTGTTGAGTACAAATTTTGTATCTCCCCATTCAATATTTTCAGTATTCTGGCATCATCTTTGGGTTCTTGATGGTAAATAATTGCAAGGGCAATACCCTCTGTGTTTGGGGTAAATAATGTAATCCATTACTTATACCAGAGATTTTATTTGTTGTCACATGATTTCAAGTTTGGGTATTGTCTACACTGTGGAGGCGTGTTTCTTCATCTGGTGTTGGTGTTTCTAGAATATTTTCTCTCAATGATATGCATTCCTACCATCATTTAGAAATACTCACTCTGGGGCTTAGTATCTATAATTGTTGGCCATGGGCTTAGGCTTCTGAATTGCTAGGGTTTTTATAAATTAACCTATTTTATTAATCTGTAGCTATGACTTACATAGGTAATGCCCTGAAGTCCTACCTCCCTGGTAGGACATGTCATCTCTTCACTCTGTCTTTCTTCTCCCTACCACCTTTTTGGAATTCTCACCTACCTAAATTCTGCCTAACCATTTTCTAAAATAAAATCACTCATCAGTCAATATATATATATATATATATATATATATATATATATAGTCAGCACATGCAGAAGGACATCCCCAACCATCTCTTTTCTGTCTAAATAAAAGGAAGGTTTTAACTTCAACATAGTAAAATTATGTTATCATGTAAGAATTATAGTTATATTTAGTCCATTTACATTGGACAAAATAGTTTATCATTTTTCCTATGAGAGTCTAAAATTTTATATATTGTTTATCTTTTATTATATCTAATGGAAATTTTATAACTATCAGTCTACAACTCAACTCCATCAAAGACCACAGAAGGATTTAATATTATATAATAAACAAAGAGTGCGTTGTAAGTAATTTTTATAGCTCTAGAATTGAAAGAGACATCTTGCTGCCTGGTTAGTCACTCAAAGACCTTCTGTAACATTGGGGCATCAATCTTCAGCCTATAGGCAGAGTGTTTCACACACTTTTCAATGAATCAAGAAATTTGTAGATCCTTTTTGTCTTATACTGGTAATGTTCATCATTCTTTTATGTACTCTAGAATTTTTGGCAGTTTTATCTGTGAAGCAGGAACACTGAAGGACCATCCCATTTCTAGGCTTCCAGTATAGTGCCAATTCTTCCATGGTTCTCACATGTCCATTTTTCACAGAGTAGAGTTACATAGTCCAGGCAAGTGCAGTTTCTAGTCCAATTGTCTGTCTCAACCACATTGAAGGTAAACACCAAAGCGAGGCTGGGTGGTGCCCATCATCCTCTCTAACATAATTGGTGCTGCCAGGAGCAGATGTCTCTCTTTATCATTAAGACAGTTAATAAACCATTTGAAATAACAAATTCTGTAGGTATTTGAAATGTTTTGAAAAATACCTATCTATATGAAATTCATCTGTAATCTAGAAAACTAACATAAGTTTTTACTTATGTATCTAGGACCTTTGACTTTCAGAGCTTCCACTGAGTAGTCAGGTTTAATTGTTATAGGTCTGCCTTTATATGTTATTGGTACCATTTCCTTTGCTTCTTTTTAATACTCTTTATTAATTTGTATGTTTTGTTTTTGATTATTATTTGGGAGGGTTCTCTTTTCTAGTGTTCTGTATGCTTCCTGTCCTATCATAGGTATTTCCTTTTTTGGGTTGGGAAAGTTTCCTCTATGATTTTGTTGAATATGCTTTCTGTGCCTTTGAGATAGATATCTTGCCCTTCTGCTATAACTATTATTTTTAGCTTTGGTCTTTTCACAATGTCTCAGAATTCCCTGGATATTTCTCTTATTGGTTGATGAACAAAGTTTTTTGAACAATGGAAAGGGAGAATTTAGGAAGGGTTGTAAGAGACTGGGAAGGGGAGAAAGGGATAAGAGAGAAGGACATGAGGGATCTGATTCTCCCCATACTAAGCACCCAAATTCTATAGACAGACTATAGAAAATACAGTTACCAATCTCTTAAATGCTAGAATCCACGAATCTGAGAAACAAGCACTATTTGTTTCCAAGTTAAGTCACTTAGTTTAATGTTTTCAGATCCACCCCTTTAAAACCAATATGTGTAACACCAACAACAATGGATTAATTCATTTGTGTGTAATCTACCAAACATTAAGTCAAGATGACTTAAATAATCTAGCATATCACATGTCCTCAAGTTTTATAGAAGGAACAATAAAAACTTCTCAAGTAATGGCAACGTGATGGATTCAGTACAGAATCCCACTACAATTCTGAGAAGAGTAAACACCAATAGACTTCCAATTATATAACAAAATGGAAATTTTCCATTTCAAGAACACATCAAAATCATTATTTTCTAGGATCAAGGTGGCTTCATCTAAGAGTTGATTATAGGAGTGAATATAAGTAGAGCAATTCAAAATGAATCAAGAGAATAGAATAAATGAAAGAGACTACATGATCATTTATGTAAGTGTAGAAAAGGCTTTTTACGAAATAATATATCCATTAATGGTAAAAATATATGGAGGAGGAGGCACATATCTATATATAACGTAATATGATTTTAGCATGCAAATTACCAATAATCATTCTGAATGGAGATTTCTCAAAAATATTCCCCTATAATTGGGAAAATATAGGATAGTCACTCTCTATATACCTGGTCTGTTTTCTGCATGAAGTCTTAGATATCAGTCTAAGATAACATGAAGTTCAAGGGATACAGATAGGACAGAGAAATGTCAAAGTATTCTCATTGAACATAATATTCATTCCACATAAGTAACTTTAAATGAAGATTCTTATGCCTGGTACTTAGGATACTGCTAGTCTCTGTTTTGTTTTGGTTTAGTGTTGTCACCATAAAAGTCATTGCTTCTTTAATGTGTCATATAAATTTATGGGGTAATATTGCAGGAGAATACAAATTAACATATATTCTTAAGGAAATGTCATAAACCTTGGTGTTGTTTGCCTCTGATCCTTCATTTTTGTACTGAGCACCCATGCATCACAAGTGAAGAATGCTGACATGTTTCTGTTTCCCATTTGGTAGTGTCCATGTCTCTCAATTCTCTAATCAAAGAACTTTAGACACCTAATGAATGATGTGAGCAAGAACCTTACTCTGTGCGAAGAGTTCTGTTCATTATTGTTTGTTTAATGTAACCTGATGAGATCTGAAATGATATAATCATTAGCAATTTAGCTGCACTAACTTTCTGTAGTTATATATTTGCTTTGTATCCATATCCATATTTCAGAAAATATATATTTAACAACAGTTATCAAATGGCAGTTACAGTATTGATGAAGGAATACTGAAACATTTGGAATACAATTGACTGGGGTAATCGATATAGGAATTGATAGACTTATATTTTCATTAAATTTACACTTAAATTAATTTGTGAATTTGACAGGTAAACTCTGAGTTTTATATTTTATTTTGAAATTATAAATTTAAATGTACTTTGAAAGTATAAATTTTATATAGTATGTGTTTTACCAATTCAACATATTCTTAAATATCTGAAGAAATGGATGTCCTATAGAATTGTCATTGCGATTGTGGTAACTTTGAATCTGTCTCTCCTAACGCCCATAAAATTTTATGGAACAGATTTCTGGTTAATGATTATTATGTTGTTAATGATTATTTTGTTGTTTTCTTTTTAATAATCACTCCTTAGAAGAACTACGTATTAACATCTATTAATAACAATTATTCATAGAAAGTCTATATGTGATTTTATCACTTCTAACATTTTATAATTCATGTGTTTTGAAAGGTGTTATTGATGTAAATTAATAAAGCAATTTTCAAGTAAATATAACACATTTAGTAATGGCTACTAGTTGATTTTTTATTCTAAAGTTTAGGTTCATAGTATTATGTTACATGAGATGTTTAAAGAGGACTCTTTCAAATTTTTCATATTGTAAAAAAAATTTCATGAAATGGCATTCTTCTTGTTCATCATCTTTGAATTTTGATTCCTTATGGCCATATGTGATTTTTATGATCAATTTATTGCTTTCTTTTTAATAATCACTCTCTTTGATTACATAAAACATGTACTAATTACAATTAATCATAGGAAAGCTATATGTGATTTTTTTCATTTCTAACATTTTATAATTCATGTGTTTGAAAGGTGTTATTGATATAAATTAATAGTAAGATTTCCAAGTACATAGACCATTGTATTATGATCAATGATTTTTCTACACTACACATTGGTGTCCCTTTACATATAAGTTTCTTTATTAATTTGCCTAAATCCACACTGAATCCACAATCATTGCCACATTTCTTCCAGGTGTGTTTTGTTGTACAATTCAGGAGATGATCCCAAAAGAGGGTACACAGGATACCTGTCAGAGAGAAATATCAGGATGTTTAGGAAATAATAGCCCTGGGGAATTTCACATAGGGAAGTTCTCAGTATGTAGATGTAAAGCATGTGGGAAGTCCTTTCCCAGCAGCTCACATCTTCTAATTCATAAAAGAGTACATACTGGAGAGAAACCTTACAAATGTTCATTTTTTAGAATGATCTTTAGCCAGAGGATACATCTTCAAGTTCATCAAAGAATACACACTGGACAGAAATGTTAAAACTGTGAAGTATGTGGCAAGTGTTTTAAACAGAGCTCAACATTACAAATTTATCAAAAAAATGCATACTGAAGAGAAGCATTGCAATAGAAATACATGTGACAAATCCTTTACTAAGAGCTCAATACCTACATTTCATCTAAGTGTATATAACTGACAAAAAGTTAAAAATATACAAATTGTGGAGAGTGTGTCTATGATTCATCTTCAAAGTCACTATAAAACTGGAGAAGTCAGAATCCTTAATATAATGAGTAAGTTACATGCTATGTCCTTTTACCATGGATCATCTCTGCAAAATCTCACTCTATCTGTACATGAGAGAAAACTTATAAATGTGAGGTACAGGGCAAAACCTCTGTGGGGTGCTAAAATCATAACAAATATCACAGAATCCATACTAGAATATTATTAAATATGTGGTAGTTTTTACAGAGTGATCAGATAATCAGTCTTAACAAAGCATCAGAATGGAAAGAATCCTAACAAATATAAAGTATTCTCAAAAAATGTTTAACAGAAGCTCAAATCTTAGAGCACAACTAAAAATTCATGAAAGAGACCAACTCAGTATGGAATTACTATCCAAATAATCATACAAAAATAAGGTGCATTATAATGTGAGTTGTGGAAAGAAGATTTTGCATATGTTGACACTTTATTCACATTCAGATAAGTGGCGTTACTAATCCTTATGATCAATGTCATGTTAAACCAATTCTACCAGGAAATAAATTAGTTATTCATAAAAGACTGTCGGAAAACTACATATGCAGCCATATATTTCTCAGTACTACGCTTAAATCATGTATTAAAGTGATACTGGATAAATTTTACAATAGTTGAAGGCATAAATATTTAAAATGTGAATGCTTATGCCAGGGTAAGTTTACTGATAGCAATCCAATTAACCATTACTGCATAATTTTCTGTATGTTTTATGTGACAGAATATTGAACTTTTATTTACTATTGCCTTCATATAACTACCATTGTGTTGCTAGTGTTTGAACGTTTACAGAATGTAATAAAGTTTGTTTTGAACCTAATGTTTATTACCATTTTCTTACTTATCAATAAGTACAATATAAGTTGTGTTCAATTACTGCTGACTTGGAATGGTGAACATTCAGTTTAGAGTAGTGTTGGGTAATCAGTATCAGGATTTGCAATACAAAAAATTGCCATTAAACATGACCTAAAATACAGAACAAATGGTTTCATGGAAACTGTAACAGATTGCCTCATTGTGGGGGAAAACAGATGTGGGAGAAAAGAAGGCCTGATTATGTAAAGACCTGAGTGGCTGTGTGAGTGAACTTCAGCTCTTTGCATGGGCAGAGTTAGGTCCAAGAACAGATACTGAGACACAGCAAAAATGCAAACTAACTGAAAACTCACATCCCCTCATTGATTGAGGCTATGAACATACAAAGCCTCTCGTGTTTGTGTGAGAATGTTGATAGTTTATGTAAAAACTATCCAGCATATTTTGCTTTCTTCACATATGTAGGGTTCAACAGGTGAAGGATATAGCGTCTGAAAGTGCTGAGATGAACCGAGAATGACTACCAGCATAGCTTTGAATAATAACCGTGCCACTGAAATATTAATCAATGTATGATAACTCTTTCAATCTACTTGGATGTAGGTATTATAGGTAAAGAGATTCCAGGGTGTGGCTGTTTCCATTCAGAGATCTAGGAACAACTGATCCCAACTTTTCTTTGAGTCCTCTTTAGATACGTGTATATTTTCTCCATTCTTTTTTGTTTGTGTATGACTGGATTAATCTGTGTCTTTGAAGGCTGTCCTGGAGCTTGCTATTTTAGACCAGACTGGGCTCAAACTCACAGAGATCAACCTGCTTCTGCCTCTCCAGTGCCTCACCGCCACAGCCTGGCCTTATTTTCTCCATTCTTAAACCATGACACTTATTTCTGTCACTGGAGACATACTGGACAGGAAAGCAATAGCCCTTTAGTCCCTATTCAAAAAGAAACAAGTTGCTTGGGTGCTTGAAATGAATTGTATTCACAATTTCTCATCAAGAAAGAGAATTTCTTGATTATTAAATACTAATTAGTCTGAGAGTAGGACTTCCAAAATAAGATTTTCTAGATAGAAATGAAGATAACCATTGGCAATTCTACTTATTCTTAGAATATGTGCTAGTCAATACCAACGTAGTCACCGGCAAGCAAATAAGCTGAAGCTAATTTTCAAAACTGGAAAAATGTCTCATCTAACCCAGAAATGGTTGTTTCTCCAATGTCTGATCCCATACTTTGTGTATGTACATGTCAATTTTTCATTTCATTTTTTAAACTTGATAGAAATTTAATTCACTTTAATGATAGAGTGCACTGTATTCATGGATAGAATACAAAATCTATGTCTAAAATAGAAAATTCTGCATTTCCTTCATTCTGCCCCAAGATTTGTATCTCCACTAAAAAATTAATTTTTATCCTGTAGAACTGAAGCATGCTACATGATTACTCTAGAAAAGTCAACTTACAGAATTCTTCCTATAACAGCTTGCACAGTACTGGTTCAGGCATATTTGAAGGCAACTGCAATAGTCATGAAGCCATCACAGCAGCTTAACCAAAATCCAGCAAAACTGAGACACATGATGGTTGCTCTGTCATTTTTGGTTTTTATATTGGCATGTTGCTTGTTTAGGGGACTATTAACATTTGAAAAATTTGGGGATGTTAGATTAATGAAAATTTCTTTTTTATTTAAATTAGAAACAAGATTGTTTTACATATCAATGACAGTTCCATTTTCCTCCCGTCCTCCCCTATCCCTCCACCCACTAACCCAGTGCCCATCCCATACCCTTTCTGATCCCGAGGGATGGTGAGGGTTGACTTAGGAGGTCTTCAGATTCTGTCATATCCTTTGGAATAGGGTCTAGGTCCTCCCCTATGTGTCAAGGCTCAGGGAATATATTTCTATGTGGAATGGGCTCCTAAAGTACATTCATATGCTTGGATAGTACTGATCTATTACAAGAGGCCTCATAGATTTCTGAGGTCTCCTCACTGACACCCTGGTTCATGGGTTCTGGACCCGACCCATGCTGGTTTCCCAGATAGCTCTCTGGGGACCAAGACCTCCCCCTTGTTTAGGTCAGCTGTTTCTGTGGGTTTCACCATCCTGGACTTGACCCTTTGCTCATCACTCCTCCTTCTGTGCAACTGGATTGCAGTTCAGTTAAGTGTTTAGCTGTGTGTGTCTGCTTCTACTTCCACCAGCTGCTGGATGAAGGCTGTATGATGGCATATGAGATAGTCATCAATCTCATTATCAGAGAGGGCGTTTAAGGTAGTCTCTCTTCTGTTGTTTAGATTATTAGTTGAAAAAATGTGTGTGTGTGTGTGTGTGTGCTCGAGAGGGGGGAGAGAGAGAGGGAGAGAGAAAGGAAGAGAGAGAGATATGTGACAGAGTTTCTCTGTATACTCCTGGCTGTCCCGTAACACTCTCTGTAGACCAGGCTGTCCTTGAACTCACAGAGATCAGTCTGCTTCTGCCTGCCAAGTGCTGGGATTAAAGGCATGCACCACCACCACCCTGGGAAATTTCTTATGAATCATTTATGCCTTCTCCACACATGCTTCTTCTTTAATTTTCCAGGTAGCATACTACTCTTCTTACTTTTAGGTAGGT
>NC_048602.1:13091676-13134671 GCF_003668045.3 Cricetulus griseus | reverse complement strand
TAGAGTTCCACCATTTCCACACACAAAATACTTAATCATAGTCCTACACAATTTACTCTACAGACAAGAAACATGAGAATATGTCCCTACAACAATACATGATTCATCAGGGTGAAAAATCCAGGATTGAGGATGGGAAGACCTGAAATAAGAAACCCCATGGTGTGAGGTATGTCAAGAGTATATGTTCACCCCTTTAAATTGTGAAGATTTTGTTTCTGCAGCACAATTTTTTTTTTGATTTTCAAGACAGGGTTTCTCTGTGTAGCTTTGGAGCCTGTCCTGGCACTTGCTTTGAAGACCAGGCTGCCTTCGAAGTCACAGAGACCTGGCCGCTTCTGCCTCCTGAGTTCTGGGATTAAAGGCGTGTGCCACCAACGCACGGCCTGCACCTCAAATTTTAAGGTTTCCCCTTGTCTCCCATTCCAAAGCACCACAGTGTAACCATTTAACAAGAAAATCATTAAAAGTGAATGCCAATGTCTAGGCATTGGTGGCACATATCTTGAATCCCAGCACTCCAGAGGCAGAGCCACGTTGATCTCCGTGAGACCCAAGCCAGACTGGCCTATAGAGCAAGTTCCAGGATAGGCCCCAAAGGAATACAGAGAAAATGGATCTCAAAATATCAAAAAAATTAAGTAAAATGGAGTGACCATCAAGCTGGGGTTCTTAGGATAGCAAAGAGATGTCCATATAGGAAGACAGCAATTCCTATCATTCAGGGTTTTAAAGGTGATATCCTTTATTAGAATGGTTTTCCAGCTGTGTAGCTGCGTTTTAGGACTTTCAACTGAGCACCCAGAAGGCAGAGGTTGGTTTATTTTTAGACAGACTGGTCTACTAGTCTACAGACCTAGTTCCATGACAGCCAGAGCTCTTACACAGAGAAACTCTGCCTCCAACATCCAAAACCAAACAAATGAAAAATAAAATAACAAAAGAAAAAACAAAAAAGGATGGCTACCAAATGATCACACTGTATCTTTGTGATTTCACAGTACTTGTGAGCAGCTTTTCCCATAACTCAAAACAATGACAAAAAACACACAACTCAAGCCACCAAGCAGGGGAATGTTACTATTCTCCAATCTTACCTCTGTCTAGGATGAATTTCAAGGTAATTCCAGGAAGCAATAGGAAAGGATGTGTCTCCAAGCCTCTGCTGTGCTCTGCTCGGACTGAGGTTCTCAGCAAGTTCACTTCCTTTTATGCTGCCTAGCTTCAGAGTCAATCAATGATGCTAATGATTTGAGAATGAGATTAGACCACACTTCCTGTACCTGGGTGTGGCAGTCAGGACTTGATTCCTATTAATCACTAAGTGGAGCAGCAGGGTCTCCAGGGCCAAGACAACCTAAATGCCTAGCAAGAACAAGATCAGCAAGTTGTATGATAATAGATTGATCCAAACTAGAGGGGAAACGGTAAACTAACATGCTAGCTAGGGATGGAAAAGCCCCTTTCCCCTCTGCTTGAACTGCAGATGGAATCCTAGCCCAGGCCCAGCTCAGCATCTTTATGTAAATCTTGATGATGCCATGGAAGGACTAGACATCCAAAGAAATCATAGTCAGAAACTGTTGTGAAGGGGAACCCTACCACATTAAAAGGAAATATCAATCTTGTCATATACCTACAATGACTTGTTGCCTATAGATCATTGTAAGCTGATTAATATTTTCTCATATCCAGATAGTTTGGAATTTCAATGAACAACATAAACACTTGGCAGTGGAATAATACAGAGAACAAGAGGCACCCAGGAGTTATCTGAACCACAAAGAAGACAGTCTTTATCAAGTTCACCTCTATAGGCATGTAATGTTGCATTATTTTTGGAGTACATGATGTATGAGAGACATGATACAAAGATTGTACTCTGTGGGGTTTATTAAAATGTGTGTCCAAAAAGCAGATTTTCCTGTCTTTTTTCATGACTTTTCTATTTTGGGTTTTTTTGGCTTTTTTTTTCAAATGTGATGTGGATGAGAATGATTTTGCACTAAAATTCTATCATTTCAAACTACTCAGTGTTGGCTCCCACAGCTGTTTAGAACCCATTTTGGTTTTCTGTCTGTTATGTATTTTTGTTGTTGTTGCTGTTCTGTGTTTTACTGTTTATCCCAGTCTGGACTGGAACTCCTATGGAGACTAGCTAGACCTCAAACTCATAAATACTTGCCCTATGTATTGAAGATCTGGGATGACATACCTGTGCCCTTATAGGTTACCTTCTCTAAACATGCTAATTATTATGTTCAATTGTGACACCTGATTTATGGGTTTATTTTTCTCCCCCCATTTCTGTTGTAGTCTATCAAAATAAACTGAACCGAAACAGACAAAGGTCAGTGACTACAATTTATGAAGTTTAGTCTTCCAAAACCACAACACTAAGAATTTTGACTGCTGAAATTTTAAGCTGCTGTACTCCTGGGAGAACAAAAAATTTCACATAGTAGGAAAGACCTGAAACTTGTACAAATGGATTAGCCAAGAGGTGCAAAACTGAATGAAACTTCAATATAAATATTGCATGATTTATCTACACTGATATTCATTCCTATTGTTTATATTGTATATTTTAATAAATTAAATTATTTGTCATCTGAAGAAGTATTTGACTGAAAATGTTTGTTTTCATGAGAATAATAAACATACCAATGAGTGTCACTATTCACTGCCTTCCTGAGAATTTCCAGAGACACCTTCAACCTAACAATTAGAATTGTTAGAGAAAGTCAGTGGCCTTAAATCCCTGCACACACCTTTAATCTAGGCACACACCTTTAATCCCAGCACAGATCTTTCCTCAGAATACTAAGTAAACATATGCAGATGGATCTTTGTGAGCTTGAGCCCAGCCTAGACTGCATAGTGAGTTCCTGTAGCTTATTCTAAAGAGACAGAAAGTCTCTTTAGAGACTTAAAACAACAGTAAGTAGAAAAAGAAAACAGTCTCTTGAAGTAGTGATGTAGCCCTGTAACCCCAAAATTGAAGAGTAGAAGCCACAATATTAGAGTGCAAGGTCATGCACAATTATTTGATGCGTTTGGGTGGATATTTGGCTGTCAGAAATCTAGTTTTACAAAAAAACCCACAAATTTAAAAACCATTCTGAGCCAGGTGTTGGTGGCACACGCCTTTAATCCCAACACTTGAAGGCAGAGGCAGGTTGATCTCTGTGAGTTCGAGGCCAGCCAGGTCTGTAGAGCGAGTGGCAGGATAGGCTGTCTCGAAAAACAAAAGAGAGAGAGAGAGAGAGAGAGAGAGAGAGAGAGAGAGAGAGAGAGAGAGAGAGAGAGAGAGAGAAACATTTGGGCCCTTTGTTGCTGGCACACGCCTTTAATCCCAGCACTCAGGAGGCAGAGGCAGGCGGATCTCTGTGAGTTTGAGACCAGCCTGGTCTACAAGAGCTAGTTCCAGGACATCCTCCAAAGCCACAGAGAAACCCTGTCTTGAAAAACCAAATAAATAAATAAGTAAATAAATAAATAATAATAATAATAATAATAATAATAATAATAATAAACATTGTGAGCTGGGCGGCGGTGGTACACGCCTTTAATCTCGGCACTTGAAAGGCAGAGGCAGGTGGATCTCTCTGAGTTCTAGACCAGCATGATCTACAAGAGCTAATTCTACGACATCCTTCAACGCCACAGAGAAAACCTGTCTCGAAAAAACCAAAAAAAAAAAAAATGTAAACAAGCAAGCTAAGAGTGGGCCTGTTTCCAACTGCCTCTTTTGCCCTGCTGGGAGACAGCCGAAGCCTGGTGACTTAGCACAGGGTATCCCATCCGAGCAGGTCCAGCCCACCCAGAGACTGCTTGCATCCTAGTCCCCTTCTCTGCCCACAGGTCTAGGTGAGAGTGGGCCTGTTTTGGGCCCTCCTCTGGTGCCCTCCTCAGAGCCAGCTGAGGCCTTCGGACTGAGCACAAGTGATGCCATCCCAGCAGATCCTAGCCCAACCCAGAGACTGCCAAGGCTCAGCTTATAGTCCAGCCTCCATAAAAGGGAAGAGGAGATCCATCAGAATATTAGACCTACTAGCTACCACCCGAAACGACATTGGTCTCTTAACCACGAGGAGAGGAAATGACTCCTTCTACACACACTGGAAGAAACGATGGCAAGAAGACAATATAAAAACACATTCAAAAACAGAAAAACCTATGATACAATCAGACTCTAGGGACTCCACATCAGCAAGACCGGAACATCCCAATGCAGATGAAGCAGAAGAGAATGACCTTAAAAACAACTTCATGAAAAAGATAGAGGTCCTCAAAGAGGATATGCAAGCAAACCTTAAAAATATTGAAGAAAAAACAAACCAAAATATAAAAGAAATCAACAAATCTCTTAAAGAAAATCATGAATAAACAATCAAACCAATGTAGGTAAGAATTCAAGACCAGGAAAATGTAATAGATATAATAAAGAAAACACAAACGGAGGCAATGTTGGAATTAGAAAAGCTGCATAAACCATCAGGACTTTCCTATGTTGAAAAATCTCTGCATCCTTGGGATGAAGAAGCCTAGTTAATCATGGTGGCTGATTTTTCTGATGTGTCTGTGGATTCAATTTGCCAGTATTTTATTGAGTATTTTTGCATCAACGTTCATGATGGAGATTGGTATGCAGTTCTGTTTTCTCTGTTGTGTCTTTGTGTGGCTTGGTTCCCTAGGTAATTGTAGCCTTGTAAAAAGAGTTTGGCAATGATCTTGCTGTTCTCATTGCTTTTTTTGGGAGGGGGTGTTGATTGGTTTTTCGAGACAGGGTTTCTCTTTGGCTTTGAAGACTGACCTGCAAATAACTCTTGTACACCAGGCTGGTCTCGAACTCACAGAGATCCACCTGCCTCTGCCTCTGAAGTGCTGGGATTAAAGGCATGCTCCAACAACGCCCGGCAAAACAACGTCATTTCTTTTGGGTGGAGGCTGTTCAAGACAGGGTTTCTCTGTGGTTTTGGAGGCTGTCCTCGAATTCGCTCTGGAGACGAGGCTGGCCTTGAACTCTCAGATATCCACCTGCCTCTGCCTCCTGAGTGCTGGCAGTAAAGGCGTGTGCCACCACCTCCCTATGGAATCTTAATACATATTTGATACTGCATGTCTCTTAGCATTAACTTTTTCTTAAAGAAAGAAGTACAAAGCCTTCCTTCAGCATCTCAGTTTGTGGAACTGGCATGATTTTCCCGAGAAGCTCTATGTTTCATAGGAGTTATGCTGTGATCTGCCCAGAAATTTTCCATGTGTTTCCCTTCAAACTTCTTATGATTCCAAGCACTTATGGAAGAAAACTATGGACAGGATAAAATGAGTTCATTTTTTTCAGTCCTGAAAACCTCTTTCTTAGATAGGCAAATTGTCTCCACATGTTGTCTATGTCTATTTAATACCAAGTACGCTGGGATTACAATCTTGTGGAGCCTTCACTTTCAATGAAATTATGACTTTTAAAATGTAATGCGATTGGTAGCAAGGAAATGAGAGCAGACTCTGACTGACAGGTGAGAACTGCAGAACACAACTTTACATAAATCGATCCAAAACTGGAAAATGCTTTATGTTTGTGAACTCCAGATCTTATCAGGAAGAAGGGAATGAAAGTTAATTAATACCATGATCTTGGAAAAGGTATTCTTGGGTACAGACTGATCTATTTGTTGGAATAATAAATGCCTCACAGCCGGCTCCACTGGGCAGTCTTCTTTATTCCTCTCTAGGTGGTTTGAGGGCATTTGGTACAGTAGACATCCTTGCCCAGTGGGGGACTTATTTTTCTTTTGTGAAGATCTTGGATGGGGGGAAGGGCCCTTAGGAGGTGCAGGTATAAGATTACCATGGGATATAGCCCAGCCTGAGCTACAGAAACTGTTTTTCCCAAAACAAATATAGGTGTGTTTGTGTGTGTGTGTGTGTGTGTGTGTGTGTGTGTGACTGTGTGTGTGTGACTGTGTGTGTGTGTGTGTGTGATGTGTGTGTGTGACTGTGTGTGTGTGCGTGTGTGTGTGTGTGTGTGTGTGTGTGTGTGAGTGAGTGTGTGACTGTGTGTGTGTGTGTGACTGTGTGTGTGTGCGTGTGTGTGTGTGTGTGTGAGTGTGTGTGTGTGAGTGAGTGTGTGACTGTGTGTGTGTGTGTGAGTGTGTGAGTGAGTGTGTGACTGTGTGTGTGTGCGTGTGTGCGTGTGTGAGTGAGTGTGTGACTCTGTGTGTGTGTGTGTGTGTGTGACTGTGTGTGTGTGTGTGAGTGTGTGACTGTTTGTGTGTGTGACTGTGTGTGTGTGTGTGTGAGTGTGTGAGTGAGTGTGTGACTGTGTGTGTGCGTGTGTGCGTGTGTGTGTGTGTGACTCTGTGTGTGTGTGTGTGTGTGTGACTGTGTGTGTGTGTGTGAGTGTGTGACTGTTTGTGTGTGTGACTGTGTGTGTGTGTGTGTGAGTGTGTGACTGTGTGTGACTGTGTGTGTGAGTGTGTGACTGTTTGTGTGTGTGACTGTGTGTGTGTGTGTGTGAGTGTGTGACTGTGTGTGACTGTGTGTGTGACTGTGTGTGTGTGTGTGTGAGTGTGTGACTGTGTGTGACTGTGTGTGTGTGTGTGTGTGTGTGTGTGTGTGTGTGTGTGACTGTGTGTGTGTGTGTGAGTGTGTGTGTGTGTGTGTTTGTGTGACTGTGTGTGTGTGTGTGTGACTGTGTGTGTGTGTGAGTGTGTGTGTGTGTGTGGTGTGTGTGTGTGTGTTTGAGTGTGTGTGTGTGTGTGTGACTGTGTGTGTGTGAATGTGTTTGTGTGGGTGATGTGTGTGTGTGTGTGTGAGTGTGTGTGTGTGTGTGTGTGTGTGTGTGTGTGTGAGTGTGTGTGTGTGTGTGTGTGTGTGTGTGTGTGTGTGTGAGTGTGTGTGTGTGTGTGTGTGTGTGATGTGTGTGTGTGATGTGTGTGTGTGTGTGTGTGTGTGTGTGTGTGTGAGTGTGTGTGTGTGTGTGATGTGTGTGTGTGTGTGTGTGTGTGTGTGTGTGTGTGTGTGTGTGTGTGTGTGTGTGTGTGTGTGTGTGTGTGTGTGTGTGTGTGAGTGTGTGTGTGTGTGTGTGTGTGTGTGTGGTGAGTGTGTGTGTGTGTGTGTGTGTGTGTGTGTGTGTGTGTGTGTGGGTTGGGGGTTCTGTGTGTTAAAATAGAAAATACTCCTCCCACGCATAAATGGAAGAGATGCGCAGGTGTGGCTGGACTGCAATTAGCAAGCTGTCTTAGGGTGACTATTTCACCTGCCTGTCTAGAAAGCAGACCTTCAGGACCCCTTCCATGGAGCCAGAGACAGCAGCAAGGGAGGCCCTAAGCAGATCAGTCAGGCAAACAACAGGCAGCTACAAACCTCACCCCCGACTGTGGCCCCCCACGAGGACCCCGGAATGTCTGGAAAACACCTACCAAGGAGCCTTCAGCCCCAGCTCGGGGACCTGCTTGTCTAGCTGGTATGTAATTGCACCAAATGGGTGGAGGGCTGAGGGTGGTCAAAAGCACCTTGAGGTATTTCATGTTGATGTCACGGTGTAGATTTCCCCCATAATACCACGCTAAGTGCAGGAGTGGATGAGACAGACAAAAAAAATCCTTCAATGAATAAAAGCGAACCAATCGCACTGCTCTGGGATGAACGTCCGTCCATCCATGCAGGATTTCGGTATGTACTTCCCACATATTGGACTGTGATTTTTTTCGCTTATACATGCTGGGTATCTGCGAAATGCTTCCGACTATCCCATTTTCCTGTCTTCTCTTCATTTTCAACAGTTTTTTTTTTTTTATTGATTAACACGTTTATTGTTAGAAGCTAATTTTCTGTAACAGCAGAGATGATCCCTAGGGTTTCCCCAGTGTTTCATTTTTCTTTTAAATTTTAAACCTCCAGACAAAATCAACATTTAAAAACTTTAAACCGGCCCCCACACACGTTTATTAGCCTTCAACTAAAGAGAATCAAAATTAGAACATAGCAAAAATATACAGAAGGGTGCTACATTTTATGTTTAAAAAAAAAAGTAGATTCCATGATATCGTGGATTGTCACATTTTACAACAGCAAAAATAAACAGCAGGGAGTTTCAGCATCACATTTTCAACAGTTTTTTTTTCCCCAAAATTCACATAAATGAGGCCCAGTGCCAAATGCAGCTTGCACTAAAACCAGCTGTCAATGCTAGATGCAGCCCTATATGGTTTCTGACCTTAGGTAAGTCTTTTCTCGGGTTTAAATTCAATGCTATTTGTAGAAGTGAGGATGCTTAGAATTTCTTTGGCCCTACACTGTGTTTTGGGGTTAGCAACTGATTCTAAAGCAGAGATCTAGGGCCCAGTATGTAGTAAGCACATGCCTTCTACTAAGCTGTGTTCTTATCCCTAAATGTGCCTCCAGTACATCTGGAAGACAGAAAAAGCCCACTCAGAGTGAGCATTCACAACCTTGAAAAGTATGCCAAAGCTGTTGTTGTTATTCTCACACCGAAATTCTAAAAGTGAAATTCTCTTTGTGCTAAAGGGACACCAAAACCAAAATATGAACATACCGATTTAAATAAAAAGAAAAGAAAATCCCCTACATAAAAGGTTAGTACAAGACATAAGCGGACCCAAGTATTCTTGTGGAAAAGGTCTATAATCCTGGGTCAGGCTGGCCTAGATAGGGAATTCCAGGTCAGTTAGGAGTACAGAGAGAGACACCGTCTCAGAAAAAAGATCAACACAGCATTTTTCCCACTGAATGAAAGCTGGAATCCTAACTCAGCTCCAGCTCATTGTCTCTGATGCTTTCATGGAAGGAGAACACATCCTAGCCAAGCATAGTAAGTCGCTGTAGTGAAATGGACAGTACCACACCGAGAGGGAACATCGAGACCGGCATTTGTGTGCCATGACTTCTGATCCTGTGTTCTCACATAGAGCTCAGAGGTGTCTGAAGCAAAGCATAGAAAAGACAGAGGCTGAACAGAGCTCATCTCTGTAGGAAGACAGGCTTGTGTATTATTGGGTGAAAACATATGATCTTTAGTAGATAATGACGTGGGAACTAGATGTGGCCAGATAATGAGATGTTAGCTGTGTAGTGTTTGTCTTGTGTTTGGGCCTCTCTCTCTCTCTCTCTCTGTGTGTGTGTGTGTGTGTGTGTGTGTGTGTGTGTGTGTGTGTTTGTGTGTGTGCTAGCGCTTTTGCAAAAGGGTGTCTTGTTGCCTAGGGTGCTCACAAACTCACTAAGTAGGTAAGAATGACCTGCATTAAAATCCTATGCCTCTATCTCTTCTTGCTGTGGTTCCCTAACTGTCTCAGTATTTCAGACATCATTGGTGACCTATGAATTTGATGTCGCTGGTCATTTGCTTTTCATAGTTTTCTGCCAGAACAATTGCTCTATGGCACAATAGAATGGGAGACAAGGATCAGACTAAAAGTTGATAGTCAGCCACGATAACTTTAACTTTTGCAGGGGAAACAGGAAACTCTGAGCTGCTGCGTCATTACCACCAGATTTTTCTCCCTCTTGATTCAGGTATTGTTCCACTTTATATCAACTCGTTGTTATGTTCTATGGAAGTAAATACTAGGATCAAGTCTTTACTGGCAGGAAATGAGGAAACCATCTGTAAGAGAACTCCCAGTTGATTTTCCTACTTTAATTATGTATCTCTCCTCTTTTTAATTTATAGCTTTTATAGTTACAACAATTGTTTAAATAGACCTTCAAGTCATAAGACAGATAATTGACTGACAAATTTGAATCTTTCTAAGGATCCTCACCAGAATGGCTTCACAGCTCAGAGAATCCTTTCAGCCTGAGTTACCAGCAAATGAGCTTGAACTAGACAATCTTGAGTTTATTCCAACCCAGAGGTCATCTGTGCAGTGGGAAGAAGACATCTCTAACTCCCCAATTGCTCAGCTCCATCTTCCCCCAAATGACAATGGCCCCTGTGCAAAGCAGGAACTGCAAACCCTCTGGGAGATGTTCAACTCCTGGTTGCAGCCAGAAAAGCAGAGCAAGGAGCAGATGATTTCTCAGCTGGTTTTGGAGCAATTTCTCAAAATTGGGCGCTGCAAGAACAAGTTTGTCGTGAAAGAGAAATGGGAATCAAGTAGCAGAAACATGGGGAGATTCATGGACAGTCTGACTGATGAGTGCTTGCAGCCTCCTGTGATGGTGAGTGGAGTGAGGGATGACTTAGTTGCGGGGAGACTGTCATTCATATTTGGGAATCAATAAGGAGAAGTTGTTCTTAGTGAGAATTATTTGTTATTTTATTTTTATTTATTTTTGTCATTTTATTTATTTATTTTGTTTTAGTGAAATTGTTCTCCCTTTCCAGAGTTGTTGCAAGGAAGATTATCCGTTGCTCCAGCTCAGCACAAATGATGCAGAAACAATGGATCAATTGTTTGAGGGTCATAATTATGTTTAATTTAAATTGAGATAGAGATTGAAGGGTTAACATTTGAAAAGAGCCATTAAGGCTTTAGAGGAGATGCTGAGGATCTTTGTCATGGCTTAATCAGGGAGGTGCCCATATGGTATGTCATCTTTACAATTGTGTTGGAAATCTGACTAAAAGGTTAACTCCTAGAACTTGCCCATGTTTCGAGGATATGGAAGGAAGAAAAAGGATTGAAGGGGCTACTTGGCTTTTCAAGTTTGTTATTACATGTCAGAAGATACCCTTTCTAAAATACTTGGGTGGCACATTGGATATTAGGATATTAGGATTAGGATAGAAAAATTTCTATCTTTTTCTTTCCTTTTTTTCTTTTTTTTCCTTCACAGTGTTTCCCAGTAGCTATTGAGCTTGTCCTGGAACTCACTCTATAGAGCAGGCTAAAATGGAACTCACAAAGATCCACCTGCCTAAGCCTCCCAAGTGCTGGAATTAAAGTCTGTGTCACCATTGTCTTGCCCAGAGTAGGATTCCTGATGTTGAAACATAGCTCTCACGTGTATACACAATACCAACATACCAGTAGGAGATGCCTTGATGAATAATGACAGTTTAGTGTAAAATATAAAATCAAGAGACTCATAATACATGTGCAATTGTATGGACAATTACTCTTCTTTCAAAGTCTAGATTTGCCTAATTCTATCACTGACAGAAGTGGTCTAGGGGGAGAAAAGTTTCAATACCCTCACACATATTACAATATGTCATTGTGCAAATCACTTTGTGATTTATTGATTGATTGATTGATTGATTGATTGATTTTCAATATCAGTATGTTTGGTCAGTTTTTCTTTAGTTAATTAGTTTTTAAGGTTTAATTTTTTTCCCAATTTGAGGCATGGATTCATAGTATAGCCCTGGCTGGCCCTCTGTACTGAAGTGCTGGATAAAAGGTGTCCATAAATATACCCTCCTATTTCTTTGCATTTTTTACTCTGGAGACAGGTTCAAATTTCACAGTTTATTTTATTCCAAAGTTTGTCACACCTACACTTTGTTTTTAATTTGGAATTTTCTTATTGCAACTGATGTCCAAGTAAACTGATGCCCTAATATCCACTCATGTTCTTAAGAGCAGAGACAATGTGCAAGTTGTTGAGATTAAGTATGTGTTAGTCTAGTTTCAGACAGGCATTAGTTCTGTTAAGAACTCAATAGTAAATAAAAAACAACAAAAAACATTTCAAAGATTTCTTTTTAAGGGCATCTTTGGTCAAGGGTGATTGTCTATGGCTAGTAGTCAATGGGAGTGACAACAAATTATAGATACTGGGAAAAAAAGCCCATTCACACAGCAAAATGAGGTGACAGGTAGCTAGGGAGAGACTACTGACAGACTAATGGTTGGAGATAGGGGATCAGAAAGCCTCAGGTACCTGAGAATGACAATGGCTAAGAACATGAGGTTCAAAGACAGAAATAACAATTGCCAGTCTGAGTCTAGGATGCCAATATGTAAGGTACTCCACAATTACAGTTCAGTTTCTGAGGATTCCAAATCGAAAGTGACATTTACCTCTTACTAATCTCACTGAACAAGAGTCAAGACCTTTTGTAATATTTTTTGTGTCAAATTCAGCATGCTGTTTTTTTCTGTTCAACAGGGTTATCTCCCTAAAACTGGCTATAAGAAAATTGCAGTGAACACAGGAGAGAGTCGGGTTTATGTACCTTAACAAACATACAGACTAGAGGGAATCCAAGGGTTGGGAGATTTTTGTTTATGTAGATTTTGTCTGAACATTTCAAAATGATTTGCCACAGCATCTTATCAGGGTGGAGGTCAAGATACAGCCAGAGTATGAGCTGAAGACCTTGTAAAATTTCAGAAAATGGGTCAAGATACAGTTAAATTCAAGGTTTATCGAAAACAGCCATAGAATTCTTTTTGACCTCGTATATCATGGCATCTAATCTTAAAATGGAATCACACCAGTCCGTTGTCCTGATCTGCAGGGCATCAACCTGGGGCAAGAGAGTCAGGGATAGGGAATGGGGACAAGAGACGCAGAAAGAACGACCACAAGACAGGATTCTGATCAAGTGGCAAACTTTACTTTTCTCAGGCTAGCTTATATAGTCAGGATATGGGGAGGGGAAGAATGGGTTGTTTGTGCACCAGGTGTTAGTGTAGGCAGGATATTAGGAAGCCACAAAGAGGATGTTTGGCTGGCTAAATAGTTCATGAGTAAGAGGTCCAGGAAGAGTTGCCTAGGTGACTGAGCCTGTGGGTGGAGGACTGGGTCAGGTTGTTTCTTTTCTTGAGCTGAGGTTCTAAGAAGCTGCTATGTAATGGTTAACTATGTGGCCTGCCAAGCATGGCCTAGGACCTCATGCCAAGCTCTGAGATTTGGCTCCCAACAGTCCATCATTCACCAGAGGCTGGAGGCTAAAGCAGCAGCTTTCTCTGGAGTAGCATTGCCATGACCCAGAGAATCATAATATAAGGGTCCTGGGGCAAATGAAGGATTGAAAATAAAGACTTACAATTTGATGAGAAACTGTGAAATTCAAGCCATGGAGACATTTTTCAAAGACTGACTTTATTAGAACAGGAAGACATATCTAACCAAGGGAGTAAGAGCATCTCTAGAAATTTGATACCACCTAGTGAATTCTGGGCCAAGCATTATACATTTTCCTTGGGATTCACCCACTCTTTCTGAAGGGACCTAGGCAGCCTTGGTTGCTTTACCCTAAGACATCCATTTGGTAATAGTTTAAATATATTTGGTGTGATGTATAGGGTGGGAGACAATCCCTGGAAGAATGAGCAGCTTTTCTTTTTCTTTTTTTTTTTTTTTGTTTTTTTTTTTTGATTTTTTGAGTCAGGGTTTCTCTATGGCTTTGGAGGCTATCCAAGAGCTAGCTCGTTTTTTTTATTTATATTAATTTTTTCCAACTTTTAAAATTTGAATTAGAGACAGGATTGTTTTACATGACAATCCCAGTTCCCTTCTCCCACCCGTCCTCCCCTACCCCCCATCTAAAACCTTATCTGTTCCATATCTTTTCTGCTCCCCGTGGATGGTGAGGCCTTCCATAGGGGGGGTCATCAGAGTCTGTCATATCCTTTGGGATAGGGCCTAGGCCCACCCCCGTGTGTCTTGGCTCAGGGAGTATTCCTCTATGTGGAATGGGCTCCCAAAGTCCACACCTATGCTAGGGATAAATACTGGGCTTCTACAGGAGGTCCGGTAGATTTCTGAGGTTTCCTCACAGAAACCCATGCTCCTGGGGTCTGGATCAGTCCCATGCTGGTATTCCAGCTATCAGACTGGGGAGCAAGAGTTCCCGGATGTTCAGGTCATCTGTTTCTGTGGGTTTCACCAGCCCTGTCTGGACCTCTGTGCTCTTCACTGGTCCATCTATGCATCTGGGTTCCAGTTCAGTTAGGTGATTAGTTGTGGGTGTCTGCTTCTCCTTCCACCAGCTGCTGGATGAAGGCTATAGGATGGCATATAAGACAGTCATCAATCTCATAATCAGGGGAGGGCATTTAAGGGAGCCTCTCTTCCGTTGCTGAGATAGTTAGCTGGTGTCATCTTTGTAGCTCTCCAGACATTTCCCTAGTGCCTGATTTCTCTATAAACCAAAAATGTCTCCCTCTATTATGATATCTCCATTCTTGTTATCGTGTATTCTTCCCATGACTCCAACTTTTTGCTCCCTCATGTCCTCTGCATCCCTCTTCTTCTCCCCTTCTCATTCTCTTAGCTCCCTCCCCCTCTTCCCATGCTCCCAATTTGCTCAGCAGATCTTGAACCTCTCCCCTTCTCCAGGGGACCATGTATGTCTCTCTTAGGCATAAGCTGGAGCTAGCTCTTATAGACCAGGCTGGTCTTGAACTCATAGAGTTCCACCTGCATCTGCCTCCCGAGTGCTGGAATTAAAGGGATGGGCCACCACCCAGCAAGCAGACATTCTTTAAGGGGACAGTCCCTGTTTGCAGATTGTCCTAATTTCATATGATCCTCCATCAATGTACTGACCAATTTGAGGAAAATATTTTGCCCAGAGCTGTAGGATCTTAACTTTGTTTCTTCCCTAGGGACAGTGACATACCATTTGCAAACATAGTGGTAATAAGTACTTTAGGAAACAGAACATGCAGGTGCCAGGATAACATCATTAGAGATGAGGGATACACATATGAGCTAACCCATGGTCCAGTGATCCCATGAAATCAATCTCATGTAGGTTTTCTCTCATCCACAGATTCATTGTTAATGGTCATCTGGCTTTGTTTCCAGGTTCATGTCTCCATGAAGGGACAGGAAGCCCTCTTTCCTGAGAACATGTCCTTAAAAGAAGTCATCAAGCTTTTGAAAGAACAACAATCATTAAGAGCTGCAACACAGCAGAATGTAGGGACACCCTTGCAGCTCCCACAAGATGCATTATTGGTAACAGGTAAGTAGGGTTCCTGGACATAAAAGGGATGTTATATGAGGATATCCTTTCATGGGCACAGTTTCATTGTCTCTTATTTCCACAGGTTATAAAAACAGTGAGGATGGTGAAAATGCTTTCTTGAAAGGTAGGGAAGTAAATAGTGGTGTGAGTAGTCCTGGAAATGGGATGGACTCTCTTCTCTTTACTGAGACAGGGCAGTATTCTGAGTCTGAACAGGGAGGTGTTTCTTATGGAGCTCCTCTGGATCTCAGCAGAGCCGGTCAAGGCACCTCCAGGTACCAGGCAGAGTCCCTGAGGGCACCTTCTTATGAACATATCCCTATGGGGGTACAACCAGTATATCTTTCGTGGACATCCCAGTCTGAAGACACTGCAGATGGCCACAACATAGTCTTGAACACTGCTAATGTTAATGGCTGTATTAGCAATCTCAAAACTGAGAGAGACTCCCTTCTCTTTATCCAGAGAGAGCAGGATTCTGAGCCCAAAGAGGGAGGTGACTTTTATGGACTTCTCTGCGACTCTGGAAGAGCAATTTGGGGCACATCCAGCTCCCAGGAATTGTCCTTAACATCCCATTCTTATGAACATATCCCTATCGAGGCACCAGGGTTCCTCTCGAGGCCAGAGCAGCCTACCTGTGAGCCTGTTCCTCTTTGGCAGAGTCAGGAGGCAAATTCTATATGTGAAGGTCACCAGGAAATACCCCATAGGTGTCTCAAACCATACAAATGTGAAGAATGTCCCAGGGCCTTTAAATATCCCTGTAACCTCTCAGTCCACCAGAAAAGACACAGAGTAGAGAGGTCATTTTTCTGTATCAATGGTGAGACAGGTTTCTATCAAGGCTCAGACATCCGAGATCCTGAGACTGTATCCAAGCCAGAGAAGCCTTTCATATGCAGCACGTGTGGAAGATCCTTCAGTCACAAGACCAATCTGCAGGCCCATGAGAGGATTCACACAGGGGAGAAGCCCTACACCTGCTCCGTGTGTAACAGTCGCTTCCGCCAGTCGTCCACCTACCACCGGCACCTGAGGAATTACCACAAATCAGACTGAACTATGTACCTTCCTCAGAAGAGGTTAGCTGGGCTACAACCTCAGTGTCTCATCTATGCATGAAGAAACATGTTGTGTTTAACTAGCAATTAGGCAGTGAAGATTTGTCATTTAACTTGTGGGATGTTCCTTCCTTATGTTCCCCCATCCTGTGGGCATGTGAGGGTAAAGAAGATGGGTCATTTTATAGTTTGTTTACTGAAGTTTTCCAAACACCTAAAATATAGCTGGTGTTTTATTTTCAAATGGTAAATAAAGGTTGATGATTCTGTTTGTCTCTTTTGTGTTGTTTCTTGTGTGCTCTTGTGTGGTATGTTTCAGTAAGTCCTTCTGTGTAGGGTTGCTGGGCCTTAACTTCCACATTTTGTGACAGAGTTCCTTTGAAAAATTTGTACTCCATGTGAGTTAAAAACATAAATCTCATAGTGAAGGATACAACCCCCACAAGTGGCAATTTAGGGGCTTCCTCCCAGACCCATTTTAGGGAAAAACCACATCCAAACACATGTTTTCACAGAGAGAGACTTTATCAGAGGGAAAGAAAAGATAAAGTGACTGATTCTTACTCAAGCAGAAAATAGCAATAAATGACATTGCAGGTAATTTTTAGGAAAAGGGAAGTTCTGTGTTAGAATGGTTTATGATGTGATGGCAAATAGATTGAAGATTAAGAAAATGGGAAAGGGACAAAGGAAAGGGGGCAGGAATTTCTGTCCCAAAGAGGGACAAAGGACTGCCTTTGGATAGAGAGGAGACAGATGTAGCCCACCCACAAATGACAGTTTATTTAGCTTCAAGGGGAAATCATTATTAGGATGAGGTTTTTAGTTTTGATAGGACATGATCATCATAACTGGGTGAGCCAAAGGGAGCTTTTTTATTTCTGGGCTTCATACATTGATAGCTGGACTCTGGGCTTCATACATTGGGACTTTGGAAGTCAGCTTCAGGAGGAAGAAGTGGCCAACTAAGGAATAGATCTTGGTGGCTAACCTTAGGATTGTAATCTAATGGTTTTAGCAAGCCAGAAGGAATTGGGTATTAGGAAAAGGCTGGCCAGAGTCACATGCTTCAGTGGGCTGGTGTCCGTTCATACAGAGCTCCTCAGGGCTTCATTGTTCGAACTTTTTAGCAAGCTGATAGGAGAAATTTCTCTGCTGCAGGACCTGACTTTCAAAAACTAGTACTTTTATTTATTTAGTTTTGAAACAATCATATTTTACATATCAATCCCAGTTCCCTCACCCTCCCATCCTCCAATACACCCAACTGACCCACCTATCCCACCCTCTTCCAGTCCACAAAGAGGGTGAGGCCTTCCGTGGGGCTCATCAAAGTCTGTTATATCATTTGTGGGAGGGCCTATGCCATCCTCCAAGTATCTTGATGGAGAGAGTCCCTCCTTGGGAATTGGCACTCAAACTCCATTTCTGCGTTAGGGATAAACGTTGGTTTCACTGCCACAGGTCACATAGACAGCCCAGGCCTCCATACTGGCACCCACATTCAGAGGTCTTGGTTTTGTCCAATGCTGCTTCCATAGCTTTATGGCAGGGGTCCATGAGCTCTCATCTGGTCCGCTGTTCTGTGGGTAGCTGCAATATGGTCTTGACCCCATTGCTCATCACTCCTCCATCTCTGCAAGTGAATTTCAGGAGTGCAGCTCAGTGTTATACTGTGGGTGTCTGCTTCTGCTTCCATCAGCTACTCGATGAAGGGTTTAGATTGGTATTTAAAGTAGTCATCAATCTCATTATGGGGGAAGGGTATTTAAGGTATCTCTGGATTATTGCTTAGATTCTTAGTTGGGGTCGTCATTTTGGGATCTCTGGATATTTGCCTAGTGCCAGATTTCTCTTTAAACCTACAATGGCTCCCTTTATTAATGTATCTCTTTTCTTGCTTTTCCCTACTCTTCCCCTGACTCAATCTTCCTGATAGCTCGTGATCTCCCTGCCTCCTCTTTTCCCCTACTGTTTTTCGTACTTTCCTCTCCCCTCCCTCATGTTCCAAATTTGCTCAGGAGCTCTCATTCCTTTCCCCTT
Source organism: Cricetulus griseus (assembly GCF_003668045.3). Taxonomy (NCBI): domain Eukaryota; kingdom Metazoa; phylum Chordata; class Mammalia; order Rodentia; family Cricetidae; genus Cricetulus; species Cricetulus griseus. The sequence goes on along the minus strand of NC_048602.1, from coordinate 13,116,668 downwards.
ACCCAGGGGGCCATGTATGTCTCTCTTAGGGTCTTCCTTGTTTCCTAGGTTCTCTGGAAGTGTGGAATGTAGGCTTGTAGTCATTTGCTCTATGACTAATATCCATGTATGAGTGAGTACATACCATGCTTGTCTTTCTGTGACTGCATTTCGTCACTCAGGATGAGTTCTTAGAGTTCATTCCATTTGCTTGCATAGTTCAAGATTTCATTGTTTTATTTTATGCTGAGTAATACTCCATTTTGTATAAGTATATTTCCTCCATCCATTTTTTCCATTGAGATTTCTTCCAGGTTCTGGCTATTACAAACAATGCTGCTATGAACAAAGTTGAACAGATGTCCTTGTTGTATGAATATCCATCCTTTCAGTATATGTCCAACAGTGGAATTGCTTGATCTTGAGGTAGGTTTTTTGCTGTTCTACAAATCATTTTTACCTGTCTTTATGGGACCAAGTATTAAAGTGTTCTTAGATACAGAATTTCTTCCTTTTGTTTTTGGAGGTAAGTTTCCTTAACACACCCATAGGTCTCAGGACTTTCTAACTTTAAGAGATAAAAGCCTAATATACAAAATGTTCCCTCTGTTCTTTGTGTGCCTAAGGTCAGAATGTTCTTGGTTCAGGTTAAATTTGTGTTTCTTTCCAAGACAAGTCTGTTAGAAACCTAGACTGTACTAATATAACAATGAGTAGAGAATCTTTAACTCTCTCTATTTGCATCTTGCTTTTCTGTGACCTCATTCATATCCATGGCAGGAATCAATAATCTCTGCATATTTTCCTACCTACAAAGAAAAAAGGCAAGAAAAAATTAGATAGCATTAAATATTCCATATTAAATTGAAATTTGAATTATTACTATGAAATGCCTTAAAAGAATCAATGTAATCAATATATGATAAATTTGCCACTCAATGCACTATCACACAATATTTTCTTATAGAATATTTTTGAACTAATGAACTAATGGAGAACAGGCTGGCAAAGAGTAGTCATTTTTAGATGAATTTTGCAAATAATCAAATTTTTAACAAGAAAAACTTAGGTGGTTGGAATTGAAGTGTATTCATTAACAACCAAAAGTATTAAATTGGGTCCAGGAATATCATATTTAAATTTGAGTACACATAGCATTTGTCAGTGAATACAAAAGATACATTATTACTGTTCAAAATAAACTTGAGAGACAATGTAATCATTTGCATAACTGAAAAATGTGAAATAGTGTAATTAGATATTAGGAGTATGGAAACCAAAATGGATTTCTTTTAGGAGACTTTCGTGAGACATCAGGTTCCCACCTACCATGGCTGTAGGAAGCATGTTACTTAATCAGTGTGAGAAATGCTTTCAGCTGTGACTGCTCCTCAGATTCGACCCACTCTTTTGAACACAGGTTTTGGTTGATCAGACTCAATTTAAAATGCCTGTTGAAAGTACGAGGCAGGGTGCTGAAGTCACAAACCCAGGTGGTAGAGTTAATCACCATCTACTGGAATAACAGATCCTCTGAATGCAGGAAAGGAAAAACTAAGAGTTGGTCACTCTGTAAAGGTTCATGGTTTTTGCATCTATTTTGGAACATGTCATGAACTGAGGATGATTTTAAGCTGCTTTCCAGTCTCTGAGTGTGGTGCCACGGTATGAAGGTGCTTTTGTCTCACTCATTGAACAGTATCAGGAAGGTAAACATTAATACAAACTTCTTGAAAGGATTCATAAAGAAGGGGACTGACAGATGGCTTGCTCTAAGGTAAATGTATGCACAACGATGTGACAGGTTGACAGTCCACTGAGAAATGCTTCATTTGCAGAGCTCAAGACTCACTGTAGCTCCTCATTGTGTGAAATCTGTTTTTGGATTTTACTATATTTGAAAAGGAATTATTATCCCTCTCATTTCTGTGCCTTATCTTGCTTTCCACTCTTCCTCTCTCTTATTTTCTAGTGTGACTTGTCTATATCAATGCATGCTCTGAAAGATGTATAACATTTCTGATATTAGAGATGAATATTGATACTCAATTCCTTCTGAGGACAACTTCAGATGTTATTTATCACTGAGAAAAGGCACAGATTTCATGAGGATTTTAGATGTTGGTCACTTTGATCTCGATTTAAAAGTCACAACATCCTCCCTCTTTACATGACATTTGAAAATTGCAGATTGATTACTGATAACACAGCAAATTCTTTAGTTAAATCATCTTTCCTTTGGGTCATATAAGGTCTCAAACCATCATCACAAGGGGAATCAATTTTCATTTCAGAGTCTGTTGACTTTCAAGGACGTGGCCATCAATTTCTCCAAGGAGGAATGGGAATGCCTGCATACTTCTCAGAGGAATTTATACAGAGATGTCATGTTGGAGAATTACAGCAATCTCGTTTCTGTAGGTGAGAATCAGTCATTTTCTGATTGATGCTTAGCCCGAAGAATGTCTAACAACTTGTATTAATAGTTTGAATTGTTTTCTATGAATCAATCACAGTTCCCAATTATTCCTAGATATAGGTGAGTGTAATCTTTACTGCAGTTTTTCGTATATCATTATAAGTGGTCTTTTTTATTTAGCTAACACTTAACTCAATCAAATATGGTGGTTTGCTTTTCATTCATTCTGTAGCAATAATCTGTGAATGCAGTTTGAATCCAACAGTTTTATATTTGTAATTGTGTAATGGGAGGGAAGATGAAGGTATAAAAAATTAAAATCACTTTCTTAAAAGTTTACACCTATCAATTATGTACTTATAACACTTCGCTTATGAGTCTCTTCTTATGATCATTAAGTTCACTGAGTACACGACTGTGTTACAACCCATCTCTTTTCCACATTATGTAAAGAAATTATAACACATATCTTCTAATTTATAGGCCTTTCTGAATCAAAACCAGAGCTGGTCACCTGTCTTGAACAAAACAAAGAACCTTGGATGGTGAATATAGATGAAGCAGAAGGCCTGGGACAGGGTAAGTTGAAAGGAATCAATGGTTCCTGTGTGGAATACAAAACAAGAAGAAAAAAAAACAACATCTGCAGTGCCATTAGCCTTGCTCCTTACTAGAAGCTAAGGCCAAGGATTTCTTTTAGAATTTCACAGTGGTATGCAGCACACAAAAGCTTTCACATGATTTTCATCATTTCATAAGAATAGTGATTAGATAAAATTTAGTATGCCAATAGCAATTTTCAATATATGTGTGTATATTTTTTGTGTTCCATTATATGTCTGATTTGTCTGATGTGTGTCAGTAATGAATGGATTACTTTTTCTAGTGTTTTATTATATTTTTGGACATTTTTACAATATATCTGGTTCAGATTTTTTTCTATCTTTTACCTTCTTTTGTACCTTTATTATCCTAAAGCAATGTCATGATTCCTCAACCCATTTTATTCTCTCTATCAAAAAATTATCAGCAAATTATAAAAATAGAAGAAGTTAAAAAACTAAAAATTGGATTTTCCTACTCCTGGAAGCTAGGGACCTCACTATGTTCTTGTCAAAGATTTATGACTTTGGATCTACGTTCAAAGAACAAGCTACGATTTTGGTTGTCTTGAGCTTGTGTGGGTTTTGGCTTTGCTGTCACAGACTTGATAATTGTGTGTTGATTGGACCTATACTGTTTGTAAACTTGTGTTTCACTAGATTCTTTTACTGTTTCTTTCCTTTATCTTCTCTCTGAATCAAATTATTCCATTTAAACATAGGTTCCTGCACCCTAATGGAGGGTTAAATAATCAATCCCAGATAGGGCTTAGTTCTCCTTTTCTCAATGGTAAGCTTCTCTAGTTAAGAAGAGTGAGGCATAAATCTGCAGGTATAACAATATACTATTAGATTAACACCATATTCCTTAAATGGAATAATAATAATAGATGATTTAGCTAGGACCAATGGCCAGTTTGGTGTCAGTTTCTTGGCTCTAATAACAGTGTCAGATATGGGTTCCCACAATGGAGTGTCAGTAAGACAGTCAAATACTCATTAGTTATTGCCAACATATCCCTGTCACTTTTGTACATATCTTCTAGGCCAGTCAAAATATGTAGTTACATGGTCCATAACATGGACAATTGGTGATTATGCTCTCCTTGTGTAGCTTATATAGTACGATCAAGTACTATGAATGTATTTCAATTGTGTTGAAGAATCCTGTTGAGTACAAATTTTGTATCTCCCCATTCAATATTTTCAGTATTCTGGCATCATCTTTGGGTTCTTGATGGTAAATAATTGCAAGGGCAATACCCTCTGTGTTTGGGGTAAATAATGTAATCCATTACTTATACCAGAGATTTTATTTGTTGTCACATGATTTCAAGTTTGGGTATTGTCTACACTGTGGAGGCGTGTTTCTTCATCTGGTGTTGGTGTTTCTAGAATATTTTCTCTCAATGATATGCATTCCTACCATCATTTAGAAATACTCACTCTGGGGCTTAGTGTCTATAATTTTTGGCCATGGGCTTAGGCTTCTGAATTGCTAGGGTTTTTATAAATTAACCTATTTTATTAATCTGTAGCTATGACTTACATAGGTAATGCCCTGAAGTCCTACCTCCCTGGTAGGACATGTCATCTCTTCACTCTGTCTTTCTTCTCCCTACCACCTTTTCGGAATTCTCACCTACCTAAATTCTGCCTATCCATTTTCTAAAATAAAATCACTCATCAGTCAATTATATATATATATATATATATATATATATATATAGTCAGCACATGCAGAAGGACATCCCCAACCATCTCTTTTCTGTCTAAATAAAAGGAAGGTTTTAACTTCAACATAGTAAAATTATGTTATCATGTAAGAATTATAGTTATATTTAGTCCATTTACATTGGACAAAATAGTTTATCATTTTTCCTATGAGAGTCTAAAATTTTATATATTGTTTATCTTTTATTATATCTAATGGAAATTTTATAACTATCAGTCTACAACTCAACTCCATCAAAGACCACAGAAGGATTTAATATTATATAATAAACAAAGAGTGCGTTGTAAGTAATTTTTATAGCTCTAGAATTGAAAGAGACATCTTGCTGCCTGGTTAGTCACTCAAAGACCTTCTGTAACATTGGGGCATCAATCTTCAGCCTATAGGCAGAGTGTTTCACACACTTTTCAATGAATCAAGAAATTTGTAGATCCTTTTTGTCTTATACTGGTAAAGTTCATCATTCTTTTATGTACTCTAGAATTTTTGGCAGTTTTATCTGTGAAGCAGGAACACTGAAGGACCATCCCATTTCTAGGCTTCCAGTATAGTGCCCATTCTTCCATGGTTCTCACATGTCCATTTTTCACAGAGTAGACTTACATAGTCCAGGCAAGTGCAGTTTCTAGTCCAATTGTCTGTCTCATCCACATTGAAGGTAAACACCAAAGCGAGGCTGGGTGGTGCCCATCATCTTCTCTAACATAATTGGTGCTGCCAGGAGCAGATGTCTCTCTTTGTCATTAAGACAGTTAATAAACCATTTGAAATAACAAATTCTGTAGGTATTTGAAATGTTTTGAAAAATACATATCTATATGAAATTCATCTGTAATCTAGAAAACTAACATAAGTTTTTACTTATGTATCTAGGACCTTTGACTTTCAGAGCTTCCACTGAGTAGTCAGGTGTAATTGTTATAGGTCTGCCTTTATATGTTATTTGTACCATTTCCTTTGCTTCTTTTTAATACTCTTTATTAATTTGTATGTTTTGTTTTTGATTATTATTTGGGAGGGTTCTCTTTTCTAGTGTTCTGTATGCTTCCTGTCCTATCATAGGTATTTCCTTCTTTGGGTTGGGAAAGTTTCCTCTATGATTGTGTTGAATATGCTTTCTGTGCCTTTGAGATAGATATCTTGCCCTTCTGCTATAACTATTATTTTTAGCTTTGGTCTTTTCACAATGTCTCAGAATTCCCTGGATATTTCTCTTATTGGTTGATGAACAGTTTTTTGAACAATGGAAAGGGAGAATTTAGGAAGGGTTGTAAGAGACTGGGAAGGGGAGAAAGGGATAAGAGAGAAGGACATGAGGGATCTGATTCTCCCCATACTAAGCACCTAAATTCTATAGACAGACTATAGAAAATACAGTTACCAATCTCTTAAATGCTAGAATCCACGAATCTGAGAAACAAGCACTATTTGTTTCCAAGTTAAGTCACTTAGTTTAATGTTTTCAGATCCACCCCTTTAAAACCAATATGTGTAACACCAACAACAATGGATTAATTCATTTGTGTGTAATCTACCAAACATTAAGTCAAGATGACTTAAATAATCTAGCATATCACATTTCCTCAAGTTTTATAGAAGGAACAATAAAAACTTCTCAAGTAATGGCAACGTGATGGATTCAGTACAGAATCCCACTAAGATTCTGAGAAGAGTAAACACCAATAGACTTCCAATTATATAACAAAATGGAAATTTTCCATTTCAAGAACACATCAAAATCATTATTTTCTAGGATCAAGGTGGCTTCATCTAAGAGTTGATTATAGGAGTGAATATAAGTAGAGCAATTCAAAATGAATCAAGAGAATAGAATAAATGAAAGAGACTACATGATCATTTATATAAGTGTAGAAAAGGCTTTTTACAAAATAATATATCCATTAATGGTAAAAATATATGGAGGAGGAGGCACATATCTATATATAACGTAATATGATTTTAGCATGCAAATTACCAATAATCATTCTGAATGGAGATTTCTCAAAAATATTCCCCTATAATTGGGAAAATATAGGATAGTCACTCTCTATATACCTGGTCTGTTTTCTGCATGAAGTCTTAGATATCAGTCTAAGATAACATGAAGTTCAAGGGATACAGATAGGACAGAGAAATGTCAAAGTATTCTCATTGAACATAATATTCATTCCACATAAGTAACTTTAAATGAAGATTCTTATGCCTGGTACTTAGGATACTGCTAGTCTCTGTTTTGTTTTGGTTTAGTGTTGTCACCATAAAAGTCATTGCTTCTTTAATGTGTCATATAAATTTATGGGGTAATATTGCAGGAGAATACAAATTAACATATATTCTTAAGGAAATGTCATAAACCTTGGTGTTATTTGCCTCTGATCCTTCATTTTTGTACTGAGCACCCATGCATCACAAGTGAAGAATGCTGACATGTTTCTGTTTCCCATTTGGTAGTGTCCATGTCTCTCAATTCTCTAATCAAAGAACTTTAGACACCTAATGAATGATGTGAGCAAGAACCTTACTCTGTGCGAAGAGTTCTGTTCATTATTGTTTGTTTAATGTAACCTGATGAGATCTGAAATGATATAATCATTAGCAATTAAGCTGCACTAACTTTCTGTAGTTATATATTTGCTTTGTATCCATATCCATATTTCAGAAAATATATATTTAACAACAGTTATCAAATGGCAGTTACAGTATTGATGAAGGAATACTGAAACATTTGGAATACAATTGACTGGGGTAATCGATATAGGAATTGATAGACTTATATTTTCATTAAATTTACACTTAAATTAATTTGTGAATTTGACAGGTAAACTCTGAGTTTTATATTTTATTTTGAAATTATAAATTTAAATGTACTTTGAAAGTATAAATTTTATACAGTACGTATTTTACCAATTCAACATATTCTTAAATATCTGAAGAAATGGATGTCCTATAGAATTGTCATTGCGATTGTGGTAACTTTGAATCTGTCTCTCCTAACGCCCATAAAATTTTATGGAACAGATTTCTGGTTAATGATTATTATGTTGTTAATGATTATTTTGTTGTTTTCTTTTTAATAATCACTCCCTTTGAAGAACTACGTATTAACATCTATTAATAACAATTATTCATAGAAAGTCTATATGTGATTTTATCACTTCTAACATTTTATAATTCATGTGTTTTGAAAGGTGTTATTGATGTAAATTAATAAAGCAATTTTCAAGTTATTATAACACATTTAGTAATGGCTACTAGTTGATTTTTTATTCTAAAGTTTAGGTTCATAGTATTATGTTACATGAGATGTTTAAAGAGGACTCTTTCAAATTTTTCATATTGTAAAAAAAAATTCATGAAATGGCATTCTTCTTGTTCATCATCTTTGAATTTTGATTCCTTATGGCCATATGTGATTTTTATGATCAATTTATTGCTTTATTTTAATAATCACTCTCTTTGATTACATAAAACATGTACTAATTACAATTAATCATAGGAAAGCTATATGTGATTTTTTTCATTTCTAACATTTTATAATTCATGTGTTTGAAAGGTGTTATTGATATAAATTAATAGTAAGATTTCCAAGTACATAGAACATTGTATTATGATCAATGATTTTTCTACACTACACATTGGTGTCCCTTTACATATAAGTTTCTTTATTAATTTGCCTAAATCCACACTATCAGACAATCATTGCCTTTCATTTCTTCCAGGTGTGTTTTGTTGTACAATTCAGGAGATGACCCCAAAAGAGTGTACACAGGATACTTGTCAGAGAGAAATATCAGGATGTTTAGGAAATAATAGCCCTGGGGAATTTCACATAAGGAAGTTCTCAGTATGTAGATGTAAAGCATGTGGGAAGTCCTTTACCAATGGCTCAGATCTTCAAGTTCACCAAAGAACACACACTGGAGAGAAACCTCACAATTGTAAATTATGTGGAAAGTCCTTTACCAGTGGCTCAACTCTTCAAGTTCATCAAAGAATACACACTGGAGAAAAGCCTTACAAATGTTCAGATTGTGGAAAATTCTTTAAACAGAGGTCACACCTTCAAGGGCATCAAAGAATACACACTGGAGAGAAACCTTACAATTGTAAATTATGTGGCAAGTCCTTTACCAAAGGCTCAACTCTCCAAGTTCATCAAAGAATACACACTGGAGAGAAACCTTACAATTGTACAGATTGTGGGAAGTCCTTTACCAGTGGCTCAAACCTCCAAGTTCATCAAAGAATACACACTGGAGAGAAACCTTACAATTGTAAAGCATGTGGGAAGTCCTTTACCAATGGCTCAGATCTTCAAGTTCATCAAAGAATACACAATGGAGAGAAACCTTACAATTGTAAATTATGTGGCAAGTCCTTTACCAAAGGCTCACATCTTCAAGTTCATCAAAGAATACACACTGGAGAGAAACCTTACAATTGTAAATTATGTGGCAAGTGCTTTACCAATAGCACAAATCTTCAAGTACATCAAAGAATACACACTGGGGAGAAACCTCACAATTGTAATTTATGTGGCAAGTCCTTTACCAGTGGCTCAGGTTTTCAAGTTCATCAAAGAATACACACTAGAGAGAAACCTTACAATTGTACATATTGTGGGAAGTCCTTTACCACAGGCTCAAACCTCCAAGTTCATCAAAGAATACACACTGGAGAGAAACCTTACAATTGTAAAATATGTGGCAAGTCCTTTCCCAGCAGCTCACATCTTCTAATTCATAAAAGAGTACATACTGGAGAGAAACCTTACAAATGTTCATTTTGTGGAACGATCTTTAGCCAGAGGATACATCTTCAAGTTCATCAAAGAATACACACTGGACAGAAATGTTAAAACTGTGAAGTATGTGGCAAGTGTTTTAAACAGAGCTCAACATTACAAATTTATCAAAAAATACATACTGAAGAGAAGCATTTCAATAGAAATACATGTGACAAATCCTTTACTAAGAGCTCAATACCTACATTTCATCTAATTGTATATAACTGACAAAAAGTTAAAAATATACAAATTGTGGAGAGTGTGTCTATGATTCATCTTCAAAGTCACTATACAACTGGAGAAGTCAGAATCCTTAATATAATGAGTAAGTTACATGCTATGTCCTTTTACCATGGATCATCTCTGCAAAATCTCACTACATCTGTACATGAGAGAAAACTTATAAATGTGAGGTACAGGGCAAAACCTCTGTGGGGTGCTAAAATCATAACAAATATCACAGAATCCATACTAGAATATTATTAAATATGTGGTAGTTTTTACAGAGTGATCAGATAATCAGTCTTAACAAAGCATCAGAATGGAAAGAATCCTAACAAATATAAAGTATTCTCAAAAAATTTTTTTCAAAGAAGCTCAAATCTTAGAGCACAACTAAAAATTCACGAAACAGACCAACTCAATATGGAATTACTATCCAAATAATCATACAAAAATAAGGTGCATTATAATGTGAGTTGTGGAAAGAAGATTTAGCATATGTTGACACTTTATTCACATTCAGATAAGTGGCGTTACTAATCCTTATGATCAATGTCATGTTAAACCAATTCTACCAGGAAATAAATTAGTTATTCATAAAAGACTGTCGGAAAACTACATATGCAGCCATATATTTGTCAGTACTATGCTGAAATCATGTATTAAAGTGATACTGGATATATTTTACAATAGTTGAATGCATAAATATTTAAAATGTGAATGCTTATGCCAGGGTAAGTTTACTGATAGCAATCCAATTCACCATTACTGCATAATTTTCTGTATGTTTTATGTGACAGAATATTGAACTTTTTTTTATTATTGCTTTCATATAACTACCATTGTGTTGCTAGTGTTTGAAAGTTTACAGAATGTAATAAAGTTTGTTTTGAACCTAATGTTTATTACCATTTTCTTACTTATCAATAAGTACAATATAAGTTGTGTTCAATTACTGCTGACTTGGAATGGTGAACATTCAGTTTAGAGTAGTGTTGGGTAATCAGTGTCAGGATTTGCAATACAAAAAAAATTGCCATTAAACGTGACCTAAAATACAGAACAAATGGTTTCATGGAAACTGTAACAGATTGCCTCATTAGAATCAGATGTGGGGGAAAAGAAGGCCTGATTATGTAAAGACTTGAGTGGCTGTGTGAGTGAACTTCAGCTCTTTGCATGGGCAGAGTTAGGTCCAAGAACAGATACTGAGACACAGCAAAAATGCAAACTAACTGAAAACTCACATCCCCTCATTGATTGAGGCTATGAACATACAAAGCCTCTCGTGTTTGTGTGAAGATGTTGATAGTTTATGTAAAAACTATCCAGCATATTTTGGTTTCTTCACATATGTAGGGTTCAACAGGTGAAGGATATAGCGTCTGAAAGTACTGAGATGAGCCGAGAATGACTACCTGCATAGCTTTGGATAATAACCGTGCCACTGAAATATTAATCAATGTATAATAACTCTTTCAATCTACTTGGATGTAGGTATTATAGACACAGAGATTCCAGGGTGTGGCTGTTTCCATTCAGAGATCTAGGAACAAGTGATCCCAATTTTCTTTGAGTCCTTTTTAGATACGTGTGTATTTTCTCCATTCTTTTTTGTTTGTGTATGACTGGATTAATCTGTGTCTTTGGAGGCTGTCCTGGAGCTTGCTATTTTAGACCAGACTGGGCTCAAACTCACAGAGATCGACCTGCTTCTGCCTCTCCAGTGCCTCACCGCCACAGCCTGGCCTTATTTTCTCCATTCTTAAACCATGACACTTATTTCTGTCACTGGAGACATACTGGACAGGAAAGCAATAGCCCTTTAGTCCCTATTCAAAAAGAAATAAGTTGCTTGGGTGCTTGAAATGAATTGTATTCACAATTTCTCATCAAGAAAGAGAATTTCTTGATTATTAAACCCTAATTAGTCTGAGAGTAGGACTTCCAAAATAAGATTTTCTAGATAGAAATGAAGATAACCATTGGCAATTCTACTCATTCTTAGAATATGTGCTAGTCAATACCAAAGTAGTCACCGGCATGCAAATAAGCTGAAGCTAATTTTCAAAACTGGAAAAATGTCTCATCTAACCCAGAAATGGTTGTTTCTCCAGTGTCTGATCTCATACTTTGTGTATGTACATGTCAATTTTTCATTTCATTTTTTCAACTTGATAGAAATTTAATTCACTTTAATGATAGAGTGCACTGTATTCATGGATAGAATACAAAATCTATGTCTAAATTAGAAAATTCTGCATTTCCTTCATTCTGCCCCATGATTTGTATCTCCACTAAAAAATTAATTTTTATCCTATAGAACTGAAGCATGCTACATGATTACTCTAGAAAAGTCAACTTACAGAATTCTTCCTATACCAGCTTGCACAGTACTGGTTCAGGCATATTTGAAGGCAACTGCAATAGTCATGAAGCCATCACAGCAGCTTAACCAAAATCCAGCAAAACTGAGACACATGAAGGTTGCTCTGTCATTTTTGGTTTTTATATTGGCATGTTGCTTGTTTAGGGGACTATTAACATTTGAAAATATTGGGGATGTTAGATTAATGAGAAATTTCTTTTTCATTTAAATTAGAAACAAGATTGTTTTACATATCAATGACAGTTCCATAGTTCCATCTTCCTCCCTTCCTCCCCTATCCCTCCACCCACTAACCCAGTGCCCATCCCATACCCTTTCTGATCCCGAGGGATGGTGAGGGCTGACATAGGAGGTCTTCAGATTCTGTCATATCCTTTGGAATAGGGTCTAGGTCCTCCCCTATGTGTCAAGGCTCAGGGAATATACATCTATGTGGAATGGGCTCCTAAAGTACATTCATATGCTTGGATAGTACTGATCTATTACAAGAGGCCTCATAGATTTCTGAGGTCTCCTCACTGACACCCTGGTTCATGGGTTCTGGATCTTACCCATGCTGGTTTCCCAGATAGCTGTCTGGGGACCAAGACCTCCCCCTTGTTTAGGTCAGCTGTTTCTGTGGGTTTCACCATCCTGGACTTGACCCTTTGCTCATCACTCCTCCTTCTGTGCAACTGGATTGCAGTTCAGTTAAGTGTTTGGCTGTGTGTGTCTGCTTCTACTTCCACCAGCTGCTGGATGAAGGCTGTATGATGGATAAGATGATTAGTATCAATCTCATTATCAGAGAGGGCATTTAAGGTAGCCTCTTCTGTTGTTTAGATTATTAGTTGAAAAAATGTGTGTGTGTTGTGTGTGTGTGTGTGTGTGTGTGTGTGTGTGTGTGTGTGTGTGAGAGGGGGGAGAGAGAGAGGGAGAGAGAAAGGAAGAGAGAGATATGTGACAGAGTTTCTCTGTATACTCCTGGCTGTCGTAACACTCTCTGTAGACCAGGCTGTCCTTGAACTCACAGAGATCAGTCTGCTTCTGCCTGCCAAGTGCTGGGATTAAAGGCATGCACCACCACCACCCCGGGAAATTTCTTATGAATCATTTATGCCTTCTCCCACACATGATTCTTCTTTAATTTTCCAGGTAGCATACTACTCTTCTTACTTTTAGGTAGATATCCTTCTTGTTGAAGGATATGATTACAAATGGAGGTTCAGACACATACAAAAGCCAAAGGTCATTTTATGCGACTGGAAACACCTGTCCCAGTACTTACTCAGGAACAAGTTAATAAAAGCAAAGTAAAAAAGTTCATCAAGATTCAGTGGGCTAGAGGAGTTGCCTAGAGATCTGATTGAAACCCTCTTCCCACTGTACAATCAGGTAATTATATGCAATATAGAGCAACAAAATGAAATTATCTGAATACCAGTGGCCTTAAAGAGAGCCTTCTCCAAGACCACCTCCAGAGTATGAGAAAAAAAATCCACAAATGCGTTTAGGGCTAGCCTTCTCTACATGAAATGTAAATAAGGAAACACACATTATCTAATGGAAACTTTCTGTTTTACTTCATCTGAAAAACCTAATGTAAAAAATCTCTGTCTCCACACAGCTACATTTTTTACCTACAACTGCGTATCTTTCTTAACCTATAAACATCTCTGTCCTGCATAACCAAGGATCTCTACACACGGTCACATCTCTTTTCTATACAGCTTTACATTTCCTGTCTTCACACAGTTACAGCCTTCACCACAAGCCACATCTCTTTCCTCACATACATGTCTCTGACATACGTGTCTTTCTTTTATACAGCTACATCTGTTATAACTCTCTACACACTTAGCTACAGCAATTCATACTTTTCTTTCACTTCGTCTTACATCTTTGATAGTACTCTTTCTCAAATTTTTCCTACACACTCAGATACCTCTCCCTCACAGCACACTCATCACATGCCTCTCACAGGTCTCCTGATTGCTCTGCAAACATCTCTTGATCTCTCTTGCATATGTCTCTCTCAACACATAGCTTTCTCTCTCCATTGCTCTCTGTTCTACATAGATAATCATCTCCTTCCAGAGGAAAAAAAGTCTGAAAAGATGGGAGTAATGATTTCAGAGTCACCAATCACCTATTCAGTAACCGATAAGACAGAATTATGAAGAATCACAGTTAATTCCAGGCTTGGAATGTCACACTGACCAGACAATTAGCAACCTTCCATTTAGCTCTAAGTTGTCACTTTTGCCAGACAGAGAAATCCAGGATTTGAATGTTTCATTTTCTCTCCCTCTCATCAGCCTCAGGGAAATAAGTTTTACCACCTTAAATAAAATAGTCCAAGTTCACAGACAGTGTACACTCTCCCTTAAGCCCTGTGATGATGGAAGCTTGTACTCATGGCAACAATATTTTGCTCTGTGTATCCTCAATTTTTTGGAGCACACAGCTCTCTCTCTCCCTCTACTCTTAATTTTTTGTGTCATAATTTTCCCATGTTATTCGATATATTTAAAATATTTTTCTAAAAAACTTAATTTTCTGTGGCTCTTTTCAGACACAGTCTCATTCTGTAAGGCAGAGTACCTGAAATGCATGGTTAATTTCCTTCCTTGGGTTTTTAAATTGTTCCTAACTGAGGCCTTTGGTTAAAATATATATTCTGTGCACTGAGTATGTTTGGAAGCTTTGGTATTTACCATAACATAATTTATTATGAAGGCTGTCTTATCATGCTCCTTAAAATGTATATTTTGAGATGTTTGACTCAGCATGGGAAATAGCTACAGCAACACTTTTTTTAAAGATTCCTTTGTCGTATATTATTTTTGCAGGTACATGTGTATCCCTTTTTCAAACCACTGATCCTTTCCATTGAAAAATCTCTTACAGTCTCCATTTCTTAATACTTATCTTCGGTTATTACTTTAGTGTAAATGACAAATTTGAGCTGCCATCACCAGGCCAAAGCCTTGTCTGACCTGTCCAACACATCATTAACTATTCTGGCACATTTATTTTAAATGCAAACTTTGCAATATTATTTGTCATATTTCATGAAAATTCTTCTGGGACCTTGCTTGTGGTTGATTGACTGATTTGGGGCAGGACATGATTCTTTCCAAAAATATATTTCCTCAAGCAAACATGGTTCCTCCATTAATACTTATCTTTGGGTTTGTTCAGGTCACAAGAGTTTTCTTCTGATATGCCAAGAAAATGATTAACATAAATATATATGTTGTGAGATTGAGTTTGCTTTTTATTTCCTCCTGTTATAGTGTATTCTCATCTTGAGTGTAGGATTTGTTTGAAGGCTGGGGAGCATAGCTGACAAGCTTCCAGGCACCCCAAAGTAGCCACCAAGCAAATATTTATGACTTTGTGTTGTGGGAATTTGAATTCCTATAAAACCTGGTCTCCAGGTATTCAGGTTCAGAAAAATTATTATGGCAGCAGGAAAATGGTAGACAAAAACTTTGTCTATTTATTTTGGGTGATTGTGTGTATGTTGCCTCTGGGTCTTGACAAGTTTCTCAATACTAGGAAATGCTGAGGAATGACAACAAAATCTGCAGGGAAAGAATCCATTCTTCCTGGAAGAGCTAAAGGATATAAACTGCTGGCTTCTATAAATGACATGGCATCTTATGAACTCAATGTAATATCAAACTCACTAACTCAGTCAGCTTTCCAACAGAAGTGGGAGAGTGGGAGACAAAGAGAAAGAAGTACAAAGAGCATGCACAAGCATGGGAAAGAAGTATGATCAAAATTCAGTGTGTACATGTATGAAATTGTCAAAACCAGGTACAAGACAAAATATGTAGACTTCATGAAACCAAGAAGTTCATTCACTGACAGATTCTCTCCTCTCAATTTTATGATTTCAGATCCTTATCTCTTGTCTTTTCTGATCCTTGAACGAGGGCATCATGCATGCTAGGCAAACACCCGCACTCTGTGTTAAACAGCTATGTTGGCTGTCATTTTCAATTAAGAAAACCATCAGATGTAGTTCCACTTTTACAAACTTGGCTGACATTCCCTAGTAATGAACTCACTAACGTGAAACGGTGCCCAATATTTGGTTCAGAAGATACACTTTTGTGTTGCCTCCACTGAAATATTGCTGACAGATTGTTCAGAAACCATTCTGAAAGGCTGTAAAAGGTATTGTTTATACATGTTTTATCAGAGAAGTTCCAAATGAGATTGAAAAACAAGAGAAAGTACCATGAGCCAGCTAGAAATATGGAGGAATTCCTCTGAAATTGCAACCAAATGAGATGGGAATTTTGAGAGAAACCACAGCAGAAAGAATGAAGCCACTGTGCCAAGGAAATAGGTGGTTCTGAGCACTCTCAGACCAGCACAGCAGGGTAGGAAGGACCATAGCTGCCAGCCATTGACTAGCCGGCCAGACACAGCAAAGAAAGCACACACCTAAGCAAGATAGGCTATTGTCAAATGTTTCTGAGTCTTGAAGAATCTCTGGAGGTTTGGAGAGTGCAGATAATACCCTTTCCCTGGGTTACTCCCCCAGTGCTTGGTCAGGTTCTTTTGAGACAATCCATGGAAATCAGCAGTTAGAAACAAAATACACTCACGAAAGCACCACAGAGTTTCCATTGAGAAGTCGGGTGTGATTCTCATAGGTCTGCCTTTCTATGTTACTTGGCCGTTTTCCTTTGCTGCTCTTAATATTTTCTCTGTATTCTGTAGGTTTGGAGTTTGGATTATTATGTGTCAGGGAACTTCTTTTTGTGGTCCAGTCTGTTTGGTGTTCTTTAAGCTTCTTGTACTTTGATAGGCCTATCCTTCTGTAGGTTGAGGAAGTTTTCTTCTATGATTTGGTTGAATATGTTTTCTGTACCTTTCAGCTGTATTTCTTCACCTTCTTCTATACTTATTATTCTTAGGTTCAGCCTTTTCACGGTGTCCCGTATTTCCTGGATATTTTGTGTTAGGGATTTTTTGGACTTGAGATTTTCTTTGGTCGACAGCAACAAAAGTCTATCATATCATACACCTGTTTAATGCACTTCTAACTCTTGCTTATAGATAAAAATGAAAATTTACCAATGGGACTCTAAGTTTTATATCACTAACCTATGAGTCCAAGTCAGTGTCATCCTAACTGACTGTCATCACTGTAGATCAGTAGCATACACATTGCAAGAATTGTTCATTTATTGACCACAATGGGTTGCTGGATTTTCCTTTTCAGTCTGGTTTCAATGACACTTCAGTCCAAATGAGCACACCGAAACAATATATTAATAATTAAACTGTTTGCCAATAGCTAGGGCTTCTACTGGCTAGCTCTGCCTTAATCATTAAGCCATAACTACAAATATAAATATTTCAAGGTGAAGTCTCAATCCTGAACATCTATGCCCCAAATATTTATATACAAAGAATTGAAATAACCCCCTGTATCTTATCAGATCACCATGCTTTAAAGCTAGAATTCAACAGCAATACAAATTGCAGAAAACCTACAAACTCGTGGAAACTCAATAACACCCAATTGCACCATTCCTGGTTTGAGGAAAAAATAAAAAAAAAAAATAAAGATTTCCTAGAATTTAATGGGAATGTAGACACAACATACCCAAACTTATGGGTCACGCTGTGAGCAGTGCTAAGAGGAAAGTTCATAGCACTAAGTGCCCATACAAAGGAACTGGAGAATAGTTACACTAGAGAATTCACAGATCAACTGAAGCTTTAGAGCAAAAAGAAGCAAACTCGCCACCAAGGAGCAGATACCAAGAGATAATCAAACTGAGGGATAAAGTCAATAAAGTAGAAACTTGGAAAATGTTACAAAGAATCAATGAAACAAAGAGTTGGTTCTTTGAGAAAATTAACAAGATAAACCAACCTCCCTTCAAACTAACCCAAAGGGAGAGAGAGAGAGAGCATGCAAATTAACAACATCAGAAACAAAAAGGGGGATATAACAACAGACACTGAGGAAATCCAGAGAATCATCAGTTCATACTTTGAAAACCTGTACTCCACAAAATTCGAAAATCTAAAGGAAAAGGACAATTTTCTGGATACATGTCACTTGCCAAAATTAAACCAAGAACAGATAAGCAGTTTAAATTGACCTATAAACCTTAATGAAACAGAAGCAATCATCAAAAGCCTCCCAACCATGAAAAGCCCAGGGCCAGATGGCTTCACTGCAGAATTCTATCAGAAATTCAAATAAGAGCTAATACCAGTACTCCTCAACTTGTTCCACACAATATAAGCAGAAGGGACATTGTCAAACTCTATTTACGAGGATACCATCACTTTGATATGCAAGCCACAGAAAGATACAACTAAAAAAAGAGAACTAAAGACAAATATCACTCATGAACATCGATGCAAAAGTACTCAACAAAATATTGGCTAATCGAATCCAAGAACACATCAGAAAAATCATCCACTATGATCCAGTAGGCTTCATCCCAGGGATGCAAGGATGGTTCAACATACAAAAATCCATCAATGTAATCCACCATATAAACAAACTGAAAAAGAAAACTCACGTGATCATCTCACTAGATGCTGAAAAAGCCTTTGACAAAATCCAACATCCCTTCATGATAAAGATCTTGGAGAGAACAGGAATAACAGTAACATATTTAAGCATGATAAAAGCAATATACACCAAACCAACAGCCAACATCAAACTAAATGGATAGAACTCACAGCGATTCCTCTAAAATCAGGAACAAGACAAGGCTGTCCATACTCTTCATATCTCTTCAATATTGTACTTGAAGTTCTAGCTGGAGCAATAGGACAAGAAATGGAGATCAAAGGGATACAAATTGGAAAGGAAGAAGTCAAACTTTCACTGTTTGCAGATGATATGATAG
The DNA here is from genome assembly GCF_003668045.3 of Cricetulus griseus. Classification (NCBI taxonomy): domain Eukaryota; kingdom Metazoa; phylum Chordata; class Mammalia; order Rodentia; family Cricetidae; genus Cricetulus; species Cricetulus griseus. The sequence goes on along the minus strand of NC_048602.1, from coordinate 13,097,655 downwards.
TCTACAAAAGTGACCCGAAAAACTCTACCAGGAAACTCCTACAGCTGATAAACACCTTCAGCAAAGTAGCAGGATACAATATTAATTAAAAAAATCAGTAACCCTACTATATATAGACAATAAACCCAACGAGAAAGAAATCAGAGAAACATCACCCTTCACAATATCCACAAGCAACATAAAATATCTTGGGGTAATACTCATCAAAAAAGTAAAAGACCTGTACAATAAGAACTTTGAGTCTTTAAAGAAAGAAATTAAAGAAGATACCAGAAAATGGAAAGATCTCCCATTCTCTTGGATAAGTAGAATTAACATAGTAAAAATGGCAATCTTGCCAAAAGCAATCTACAGATTCAATGCAATCCACATAAAAATCCCAACAAAGTTCTTCACAGACTCTGAAAGAAAAATATTCAACTTTATATGGAAAAACAAAAACCCACGATAGCAAAACAACACTGTACAATAAAGGAACTTATGGAGGCATCATCATCCCTGACTTCAACCTCTTTATAAAGCTATAGTTCTGAAAACAGATTGGTATTGGCACAAAATAGACAGATGGACCAATGAAATCGAATTAAAACCCTGATATTAACCCACACACCTACGAACACCTTATTTTTGACAAAGATGCTAAATCTATACAATGGAAGAAAGATATCATCTTCAACAAATTGTGCTGGCACAACTGGATTCAGAAATACAGTAGATTGCAGATAGATCCACATATGTCACCATGCTCAAAACTTAAGTGCAGATGGATCAAAGATATCAACATAAATCTAGCCACACTGAATCTTCTAGAAGAGAAAGTGGGTGATACCCTTGAATGAATTGGCACAGGAGACCGATTCCTGAGCACTATACCAGTAACACAGTCATTGAGATCTGCAATTAATAAATGGGACCTCCTGAAACTGAGAAGCTTCTGTAAGGCAAAGGACACTCAGTACTACTCAGCTGAAAAAAGCAATGGAATCTTGAAATTCGCAGGAAAATGGATGGAACTAGAAGAAACCATCCTGAGTGAGGTACCCTAGTCACAAGAAGACAAACATGTTATTTACTCATTCATATATGAATTTTAGACATAGAGCAAAGGATTACCAGCCTACAATGCAATTCACTAAAGAAACTAGGAAACATGAAGGACTCTAAGGGATAAATGCATGGACCCTAGAAATGGGAAGTGGCAGGAACGTGTGAGCTAATTGGGATCATGAAGGTAGGGGAGAGGGAGCTGCCAGAATGAGAGGAGGAGAGGAGAGGAGGAAATAGTGGAGCAGAAATATCCAGTTGAGGGAAGAATAGAGGAGAGCAGGATGAGAGTTACCATATTAGAGGGAGCCATTATAGTTCTGAGGAGAGATCTGGCACTAGGGAGGTTTCCAGAGACCTACAAGGATGACAGGAACTGACAATCTAGGCAATGGTGGAGAGGATAGCCTAAATGCCCTTTCCCTATGATGAGACTGATGACTACTTTTTATGCTGTCCTAGAGCCTTCATCCAGTGGCTGATGAAAGCAGAGGCCGACACCCTCAGATATACATTGAACTGAACTCTGGAACTTATTTCCAGAGAGGGAGGAATGAAGATCAAAGGGGTTGATAGCAGGCTGGTATCAGGCTGGTGAAACCCACAGAAACAGCTGGCCTGTAAAAGGCAGAGCACATGGACCCCAGACTGCTGTCTGGGAGGCCAGCACAGGACTGACCCAGACCCCTGAACATGGATTAGGTGACCTCTGCACTCTAGGGCGCACTTGGTAGTGGATTAGTATTTTTCCCTGCTTTAAGAAGGAACTTTGAGAACCCATCCCACGTGACAGGATGCACTCTTGGCCTGGACACATGGGGGAGGGCCTAGGCCCTGCCCTGGATGATGTGGTGGACTTTGGTGAGTTCCCATTGAGGGCCCTACCCGGCCTGGGGAGTAGAGGGTGGATGGTGTAGAAGTAGGTAGGGGGGAGAGGGAGCAACAGCAGGAGGGAAGGGGCGGGAGAGGGAGAAGGGATTGACAGGTGAAACAAGCTTGTTCTTAATTTGAACTAATAAAAAATTACAAAAAAACAAAAGAAAATGAGAAACTCCAAGAACACAATTAAGAAATAGAGGAGAAACTTTTCTGTCAGTTTTTTGAACATGAGCACATGAAGAGAGACATGCAGAAGCAACAGAGCTCCATTGCTATAAAAGTATAGGTTAGTTGCATGGTCTTGCCCCTGGAGCGACTTTTCCTATCATCTTTCCTACTCGATAGAATCAACATCTCACAACCATGATTTCCCAAGGACACACAGGAAAATGCCTACCTGAGGAGGCTATTAACACATTAGAGCAGAAGCATTCAAGAGATGGGAAAATATTTCAATAGATAAAAGTGCTTGATGTAGAAACCCGAGGACCTGAGTTTGTATCTAAAGAACAGAGTTAGAACACAGATCCAAGGGTTGAGTGATGGCTCAGTGGTTAAGAGCCCTTCTTACTTTTGCAGGTGGCAAAGGCTCAGTTCCAAGCTCATATATGACAGCTCAAAAGAGCCTGTAACTCCAAATCCAAGGGATCTGATGTCCCCACTGATATGAAAGCACTTCTTCACACATGTGCAAACATAAGTAATAAGGCACAAACACATAAAATAATTTCAAAGGGAGATCCATTGGCAGAGACATCTGTCCTAAAAGCTCCAACAAGACTTGGGGAATACAGACAAGAGGATTTCTATGAGCTACAGAGCCATCTTTCCTGGGATTCAAATTGTAGAACAACAATTCTGTTTCAAATAAGGTGGTAGGTAAGGCCCTACACAGAGGCACTCAGTAATACATAGAACACATGAACACGAATGGAATTTAGATAATAGCCAATATTTAGGCACTGGGTAAACTTTAGTGAACAAACTGTCAAATTACTCATCTTCTTTACTTGCACATGCCTATGGGTTGTGACAACATATGGAAAGAACAATCCTGAAATTATAACAAATCTTTACTGGCTAAGTGCTAATTAAAAGCTACATGCTTCTTCATGTGCAGATGAGACACTGAGCCTGTAGGTCAGCTAATCTCTGTTGAGGAAGGTCCACAGTTTAGTTCGATTTGTGACAATTCCTCCTGTGCCAGTGGTATATAGATGACTGTCAGAAGCTATGGCTACACAGGGAGCAGTTGCAGGGCTTCTCTACTGTGTGAATCCTCTCATGAGCCTTCAGGTTGGTTTTGTGGCTGAAGGACATTCCTCATCTTCTATATGTGATGCATGTGAAAGACTTCTCTGGTTTGTGTATGACTTTGTGAACTCAGAAGTCTGAGTAGTCTTTCTGACAAATGGGTCAGACAAATGGCCTCTCATTGCTGGGTCTTCTCTGGTAGGCTCAAAGGTTTCAGGGATATTTGAAGATTCTGGGACATTCCTCAAATTTGTAAGACTTGAGGTTCCTGTGGAGTCTCTAGATTCGAACAGCATATGTGGCAATTATCTCATGGTTGTGATATACAGGGACCCACAGGGACTCTTCCTTTAGCTGGAGGGGTCAGGACTTATTTGTCTGACAATGTGGGGGATTAAAAGCAAAACACCCTCATCTTCAGGTGTAAGATACTGTACTCTCTGGAGAAAGAGATTGGAGTCTTCAGATTTAGGAGACTACTAACACAGACCTATCCTTTGGCATTCCAGAGATTGTTGTGATCATCTCTGTTTCATGCCCTGTGGAAATGAGAGAGTCTGTGAAACTGTGCTCAGGAAGGTATCCTCCCCCCAAAACCCTCTGCTCTCCAGGTTTTCTACTGAACTATTTCCAGGAATGTATCTTGGGGGATCTGCAAGGGTTCTGTTACATTCTCTTGTCCTAAAGTTGCTGATGATTTCTCTTCTTTTGAGGACATATTCTGAGAAAAGAGGGCTTCTTTTGTGGAATATTAGTTTAAGTTGTGTTACATTTGTTTTTGCTGTGTAATATTAATTTAATGATGCAAAGAAGTGTTGCTTTCTTTTATGCGACATTTCTTTAAATCTGTAAGGCTGCGTTACTTTGTCTGTATAATAAAACACCCAACTGGTCAAATAAAGAGCTGAATGGACAGTAGCTAAGTAGGGGGAAGGTTAGGCATAGCTGTCTGGAAGAGAGAATAAATAGGAGGCAAAATCTAGGCTCAATAGATGAGACCTTTGAGGACTGAGATAAGAAGGAGAGGAAGATATTAGGAGACTGCCACACAGTCAGGGAGGAAGAATTAAAGAACGATGTATAGAATAAAGAAAGGTAAAAAGCTCAGAGGCAACCTGTACTTAGGAAAATGGGATAACTTAAGATAAAAGCTGGCTTGTGACAAATCACACTAAGGGCAGTCATTCATAATTCTTTATTTATTTCTTTGGGATGTGTATGTTAGGCACCTAAAGAGTAAAGACAAAAGCAATTATAGGCTTCCTGTACACGCATGAAGAAATGGACATGTAGACGAGACTAGATGATCAAACTGTCAATGCATCTGTGGATGATAGAAAACCTGACTTCAACCTTCTTGCAAGGATTCTCAGAGTATGGGTTGCTTCATCTGTGTATCTGTTACCTCTAATGATGTTATTCCAGCCTTCACTGGTTCTGTTCCCTAAAATCACTACACAGTTTCTTTCGAGTTCTGGCCACAATGTGCTCTTCAACCAGTCAAGATATAGAAGGAAGATGGGCCTTTCTTTAAGGTTCAGTCACTGTTCTCCAGATGGGCCTAACTTCATCTGATTTCCCTTCACGCGCATTGTCTTCACAGAGGCACACTGCCTCTGCTGTTAAAAACATGACTATTATTGTATTAGTTTACTTGGAAATGGTTTCATTCATGAAATTCTTAATTTAAAGCAAAGCTCAAAGGAGTGTAAATGTGTAATAAAAACTGGGAAATGAGAACTTGTTTGTAGAGTAACAAGTTCAAATAAACAATAGTGTGTGGTGGTTGGAGTCATAGGAATATGTGTATGATGTGTACAAAATTTTTCACTACATAGAACATTTTTGTCACTGAATGAAAAGTATGAATATCTAGACCCTGAAAAAGGATCCAATGTAACTACCTCCACACCAAGCCTTCCCAGATTTGACAATTTGTGACATAGCAGCAGTAATCTTGAAGGCATTTAATTTTTCTTTTTAAAAATATTTACTTATTATGTATACAGTGTTCTTCCTTGAAGGGCAGAATATGGCACCAGCTCTCACGTGGTTTATGAGGCCATCATGTGGATGCTTGGAATTGAACTCAGAAACTCTGGAAGAGCAATCAGTGCCCTTAACACTCAAACATCACTCCAGTCATGAAGGCATTTCTGATGAGTGTGTCACTGTTGTGTATGCAGGTGAGAGCCAGATTTCAAATTTTGAATCCTTACTCTACCATTCTGCCAACTCATTTTTGTAGACAAGGTGTCATAATGACATGTTGAAGTCAATTTGGAAAGACATATAACTACTTTGATCCTCAGTTTCTGCATTCCATGTATTGGGATCACATACTAGTGTCTCAAGCCATATTTTAAGTGTGTGCTGAGGTTCCAACCCAGTCCTCATGATTACAGTATAAGTGCCTCTCTGACTGAGCCATCTCCAAGTCCCAGGATGTCTCCTCTACAGCCTATGGTTCTTCCCACATGTCTGGTCCCCAGTCTCTGTCACCACATGAATAAATTAAATTTAAGTATATCCATCAAACTATCAATGAGTTTATTTGGTTTTATTCTTGCTGATTTAGGACAGGGAATATTCTCCATTCTAAGGATCTTATTGGGAGCAATACTTTCTCAAGAATAATAAAACCTACAACAACTTCTCTGAGCTTCTCAAATGCAATTGACTGTCTTCCTGACTTATCTATCTCTCACCCCATGTACACACCATGACAGAAGGCTTCAAGCCCTCATCAATCAGATCCTCCAAGGATCTCCCCATGTTTCTGCCCCTTCTCCCCACTTCTCT
>NC_048602.1:13063147-13091176 GCF_003668045.3 Cricetulus griseus | reverse complement strand
GGATGCTCAGGGGCTGCAATGGTTTAGGTTGGAAGTGTGGACGGGGATGAAGTGCTGAGAGTAGCCAGGGCTCTAAGGAGTACTTGCAGTGCTGGGAGATTCTGGTTGCCAGCATCTAATTTGACACGTTAACAGGCACCTCAGTGAACCATTTGTCCTCAGTTTCTTTCCAACCAAACAGTACTGAGATGTTAAAATGGTCTAGGTTGCTAGGTGATAGAGAAAATCTCTCCAGGGGCAAGGGTGTGACACTTGTTAATCTGAAGACGATGTCTCTAACTCATCCTGTATACAGCTCAACTCTCCCACAAATGACAATGTTTCCAGTGCATCTCTGGGAGATGTTCACCTCCTGGTTGCAGCCAGAAGAGCAGAGCAAGGAGCAGATGAGCTTCCAGCTGGTCTTGGAGAAGTTTCTCAAAACTGGGTGCTAAAAATACAAGTTTGCCATGAAAGAGAAGTGCGGAGAAGTGGCAGAAACATGGGGAGATCCTTGGAGGGTCTGACTGATGAGGGCTTGAAGCCTTCTGTCATGGTGTGTACATGGGGTGAGAGATAACTAAGTCAGGAAGACAGTCAATTGCATTTGAGAAGTTCCGAGAAGTTGTTGTAGGTTTTATTATTCTTGAGAAAGTATTGCTCCCAATAAAATCCTTAGAATGGAGAATATTCCCTGCCCTAAATCAGCATGAATAAAACCAAATAAACTCATTGATAGTTTGATGGATATACTTAAATTTAATTTATTCATGTGGTGACAGAGACTGGGGACCAGACATGTGGGAAGAACCATAGGCTGTAGAGGAGACATCCTGGGACATGGAGATGGCTCAGTCAGAGAGGCACTTATACTGTAATCATGATGACTGGGTTGGAACCTCAGCACACACTTAAAATATGGCTCGAGACACTAGTGTGTGATCCCAATACATGGAATGCAGAAACTGAGGATCAAAGTAGTTATATGTCTTTGCAAATTGACTTCAACATGTCATTATGACAACTTGTCTACAAAAATGGGTTGGCAGAATGGTAGAGAAAGGATTCAAAATTTGAAATCTGGCTCTCACCTGCATACACAACAGTGACACACTCATCAGAAATGCCTTCAATGACTGGAGTGATGTTTGAGTGTTAAGGGCACTGATTGCTCTTCCAGAGTTTCTGAGTTCAATTAACAGCATCCACGTGATGGCCTCATAAACCACGTGAGAGCTGGTGCCATATTCTGGCCTTCAAGGACAGAACACTGTATACATAATAAATAAGTAAATATTTTTTTAAAAAAATTAAATGCCTTCAAGATTACTCCTGCTATGTCACAAATTGTCAAATCTGGAAAGGCTTGGTGTAGAGGTAGTTACATTGGATCCTTTTTTCAGGGTCTAGATATTCATACTTTTCATTCAGTGACAAAAATATTCTATGTAGTGAAAATTTTTGTACACATCATACACATATTCCTATGACTCCAACCACCACACACTATTGTTTATTTGAACTTGTTACTCTACAAACAAGTTCTCATTTCACAGTTTTTGGTATTACAAATTTACACTCCTTTGAGCTTTGCTTTAAATTAAGAATTTCATGAATGAAACCATTTCCAAGTAAACTAATACAATAATACTCAGTCATGTTTTTAACAGCAGTGGCAGTGTGCCTCTGTGAAGACAATGCGTGTGAAGGGGAATCAGATGAAGTTAGGCCCATCTGGAAAACTGTGACTGAACCTTAAAGAAAGGCCCATCTTCCTTCCATATCTTGACTGGTTGAAGAGCATATTGTGGTCAGAGCTCAAAAGAAACTGTGATTCAACAATTGCAAACACAGTTTGCATAGTGATTTTAGGGAACAGAACCTGTGAAGGCTGGAATTAGAGGTAAGAGATACACAGATGAAGCAACCCATACTCTGAGAATCCTTGCAAGAAGGTTGAAGTCAGGTTTTCTATCATCCACAGATGCATTGACAGTTTGATCATCTGGTCTCCTCTACATGTCCATTTCTTCATGCTTGGACAGGAAGCCTATAATTGCTTTTGTCTTTACTCTTTAGGGGCCTAACATACACATCCCAAAGAAATAAATAAAGAATTATGAATGCCTGCCCTTAGTGCGATTTGTCACAAGCCAGCTTTTATCTTAAATTATCCCAGTTCCCTAAGTACAGTTTGCCTCTGAGCTTTTTACCTTTCTTTATTCTATACATTGTTTTTTAATTCTTCCTCCCTGACTGGCTGTATGGCTGTGTGGCAGTCTCCTAATATCTTCCTCTCCTTCTTATCTCAGTCCTCAAACGTCTCATCTATTGAGCCTAGATTTCTCCTCCTATTTATTCTCTCTTCCAGACAGCTATGCCTAACTCTCCCCCCTGCTTAGCTACTGTCCATTCAGCTCTTTATTTGACCAGTTGGGTGTTTTATTATACAGACAAAGTAACACAGCCTTATAGATTTAAAGAAATGTCACATAAAAGAAAGCAACACTTCTTTGCATCATTAAATTAATATTATACAGCAAAAACAAATGTAACACAACTTAAACTAATATTCCACAAAAGAAGCCCTCTTTTCTCAGAATATGTCCTCAAAAGAAGAGCAATCATCAGCAACTTCAGGACAAGAGAATGTAACAGAACCCTTGCAGATCCCCCAAGATACATTCCTGGAAATAGTTCACTGGAAAACCTGGAGAGCAGAGGGTTTTTGGTGGGAGGATACCTTCCTGAGCACAGTTTCACAGACTCTCTCATTTCCACAGGGCATGAAACACAGATGATCACAACAATCTCTGGAATGCCAAAGGATAGGTCTGTGTTAGTAGTCTCCTAAATCTGAAGACTCCAATCTCTTTCTCCAGAGAGTACAGTATCTTACACCTGCAGATGTGGGTGTTTCGCTTTTAATCCCCCACATTGTCAGACAAATAAGTCATGACATCTCCAGCTAAAGGAAGAGTCCCTGTGGGTTTCTGTATACCACAACCATGAGATAATTGCCACATATGCTGTTCGAATCTAGAGACTCCACAGGAACCTCAAATCTTACAAATTCGAGGAATGTCCCAGAATCTTCAAATATCCCTGAAACCTTTGAGCCTACCAGAGAAGACCCAGCAATGAGAGGCCATTTGTTTGACCCATTTGTCAGAAAGACTACTCAGACTTCAGAGTTCACGAAGTCATACACAAACCAGAGAAGTCTTTCATATGCAGCACATGTAGAAGATGAGGAAGGTCCTTCAGCCACACAACCAATCTGAAGGCTCATGAGAGTAGAGTAGAGAAGCCCTGCAACTGCATTCTGTGTAACCTTAGCTTCTAACATTTATCTATATACCACTGGCACAGGAGGACTTGTCACAAATGGAACTAAATTTTGGATCTTCCTCAACAGAGATTAGCTGACCTACAGGCCCAGTGTCTCATCTGCACATGAAGAAGCATGTAACTTTTAACTAGCACTTAGCCAGTAAAGATTTGTGATAATTTCAGGATTGTTCTTTCCATAGGTTGTCCCAACCCACAGGCATGTGCAAGTAACGAAGATGAGTAATTTGACGGTTTGTTCACTAAAGTTTACCCAATGCCTAAATATTGGCTATTATCTAAATTCCATTTGTGTTCATGTGTTCTATGTATTAGTGAGTGCCTCTGTGTAGGGCCTTACCTACCACCTTATTTGAAATAGACTCTGTTGTTCTACAATTTGAACCCCAGGCAAGATGGCTCTGTAGCTCATAGAAATCCTCTTGTCTGTATTCCCCAAGTCTCTTTGGAGCTTTTAGGACAGATGTCTCTGCCAATGTATCTGCCTTTTAAATTATTTTATGTGTTTGTGCCTTATTACTTATGTTTGCACATGTGCGAAGAAGTGTTTTCATATCAGTGGGGACATCAGATCCCTTGGATTTGGAGTTACAAGCTCTTTGGAGCTGTCATATATGAGCTTGGAACTGAGCCTTTGCCATCTGTAAAAGTAAGAAGGGCTCTTAACCACTGAGCCATCACTCAACCCTTGGATCTGTGTTCTAACTCTGTTCTTTAGATACAGACACAGGTCCTCGGGTTTTTACATCAAGCACTTTTATCTATTGAAATATTTTCCCATCTCTTGAATACTTCTGCTCTAATGTGTTAATAGCCTCCTCAGGTAGGCATTTTCCTGTGTGTCCTTGGGAAATCATAGTTGTGAGATGTTGATTCTATCGAGTAGGAAAGGTGATAGGAAAAGTCCCTCCAGGGGTAAGGCCAGGCAACTAACCTATACTTTAATAGCAATGGAGCTCTGTTGCTTATGCATGTCTCTCTGCATGTGCTCATGTTCAAAAAACTGACAGAAAAGTTTCTCCTCTATTTCTTAATTTTGTTCTTGGAGTTTCTCATTTTCTTTTGTTTTTTTTTTGTAATTTTTTATTAGTTCAAATTAAGAACAAGCTTGTTTCACCTGTCAATCCCTTCTCCCTCTCCTGCCCCTCCCACTGCTCCTCCCTCTCCTCTCCCCTACCTACTACCACACCATCCACCCTCTACTCCCCAGACAGGGTAAGGGCCTCAATGGGAACTCACCAAAGTCCACCACATCATTCAGGGCAGGACCTAGGCCCTTCCCCATGTGTCCAGGCCAAGAGTGCATCCTGTCATGTGGGATGGGCTCTCAAAGTTCCTTCTTAAAGCAGGAAATAATACTAATCCACTACCAAGTGCGCCCTAGAGTGCAGAGGCCACCTAATCCATGTTCAGGGGTCTGGATCAGTCCTGTGCTGTCCTCCCAGACAGCATCTGGGGTCCATGTGCTCTGCCTTATACAGCCCAGCTGTTTCTGTGGGTTTCACCAGCCTGCTATCAACCCCTTTGATCTTCATTCCCCCCTCACTGGAACTAAGTTCCAGAGTTCAGTTCAATGTATATCTGAGGGTGTCTGCCTCTGCTTTCATCAGGCACTGGATGAGGGCTCCAGGATGGCATAAAAAGTAGTCATCAGTCTCATCATAGGGGAAGGGCATTTAGGTTATCCTCTCCACCATCGCCTAGATTGTCAGTTCGTGTCATCTTTGTAGGTCTCTGGAAACCTCCCTAGTGCCAGATCTCTCCTCAGAACTATAATGGCTCCATCTAATATGGTATCTCTCATCCTGCTCTCCTCAATTCTTCCCTCAACTCGATATTTCTGCTCCTCCATTTCCTGCTCTCCTCTCCTCCTCTCATTCTGGCAGCTCCCTCTCCCCTAACCTCATGCTCCCAATTAGCTCACATGTTCCTGCCACTTCCCATTTCTAGGGTCCATGCACTTTTCCCTTAGAATCATTCTTGTTTCCTAGTTTCTTTGGTGAATTGTATTGTAGTCTGGTAAACCTTTGCTCTATGTCTAAAATTCATATATGAGTGAGTACATAACATGTTTGTCTTTTTGTGACTGGGTTACCTCACTCAGGATGGTTTCTTCTAGTTCCATCCATTTGCCTGCGAATTTCAAGATTCCATTGCTTTTTTCAGCTGAGTAGTACTCCATTGTATAAATGTACTACATTTTCTCTATCCATTCTTCTGTTGAGGGGCATCTAGGTTGCTTCCAGGTTCTGGCTATTACAAACAATGCTGCTATGAACATGGTTGAACATATGTCCTTGTTGTATGAACGTGCATTATTTGGGGATATGCCCAAGAGAGGAATGGCTGGATCTTGAGGTAGACTGATTCCTATTTTTCTGAGCAACCGCCAGCCATACTGATTTCCAAAGTGGTCTTACAAGTTTACACTCCCACCATCAATGGAGGAGTGTTCCTTTTTCTCCGCATCCTCTCCAGCATAGAATGTCATTAGTATTTTTGATTTTAGCCATTCTGACAGGTGTGAGGTGGTATCTAAGAGTTGTTTTGAGTTGCATTTCTCTGATGGCCAAGGATTTTGAACACTTTCTTAAGTGTCTTTTAGCCATTTCAGATTCCTCTGTTGAGAATACTCTATTTAGTTCTGCACCACACTTTTTAATTTCATTGTTTGGTGTTTTGGTGGCTAGCCTCTTGAGTTCATTTTGTATTTGGGAAATCAGCCCTCTGTCAGATGTGGGCTTGGTGAAGATCTTTTCCCATTCTGTGGGCTGTCGTTTTGTCTTACTGACTGTGTCCTTTTCCTTACAGAAGCTTCTCAGTTTCAGGAGGTCCCATTTATTAATTGCAGATCTCAATGTCTGTGTTACCGGTATAGTGCTCAGGAATCGTTCTCCTGTGCCAATTCATTCAAAGGTATCTCCCACTTTCTCTTCTAGAAGATTCAGTGTGGCTGGATTTATGTTGATATCTTTGATCCATCTGCACTTAAGTTTTGAGCATGGTGACATATGCGGATCTATCTGCAATCTACTGTATTTCCGAATCCAGTTGTGCCAGCACCATTTGTTGAAGATGCTATCTTTCTTCCATTGTATAGATTTAGCATCTTTGTCAAAAATTAGGTGTTCGTAGGTGTGTGGGTTAATATCAGGGTTTTAATTCGATTACATTGGTCCATCTGTCTATTTTGTGCCAATACCAATCTGTTTTCAGAACTATGGCTCTATAAAAGAGCTTGAAGTCAGGGATGATGATGCCTCCATAAGTTCCTTTATGTACAGCATTGTTTTGGCTATCCTAGGTTTTTTGTTTTTCCATATAAAGTTGAATATTGTTCTTTCAAAGTCTGTGAAGAACTTTGTTGGGATTTTTATGTGGATTGCATTGAATCTGTAGATTGCTTTTGGCAAGATTGCCATTTTTACTATGTTCATTCCACCTATCCAAGAGAATGGGAGATCTTTCCATTTTCTGGTATCTTCTTTAATTTCTTTCTTTAAAGACTCAAAGTTCTTATTGTACAGGTCTTTTACTTTTTTGATGAGTATTACCCCAAGATATTTTATGTTGCTTGTGGATATTGTGAAGGGTGATGTTTCTCTGATTTCTTTCTCATTGGGTTTATTGTCTATATATAGTAGGGTTACTGATTTTTTTAATTAATTTTGTATCCTGCTACTTTGCTGAAGGTGTTTATCAGCTGTAGGAGTTCCCTGGTAGAGTTTTTCGGGTCACTTATGTAGTCTATCATATCATCTGCAAACAGTGAAAGTTTGACTTCTTCCTTTCCAATTTGTATCCCTTTGATCTCCTTTTCTTGTCCTATTGCTCCAGCTAGAACTTCAAGTACAATATTGAAGAGATATGAAGAGTATGGACAGCCTGGTCTTGTTCCTGATTTTAGAGGAAACGCTGTGAGTTCTATCCATTTAGTTTGATTTTGGCTGTTGGTTTGGTGGATACTGCTTTTATCATGCTTACGTATGTTACTGTTATTCCTGTTCTCTCCAAGATCTTTATCATGAAGGGATGTTGGATTTTGTCAAAGGCTTTTTCAGCATCTAGTGAGATGATCATGTGGGTTTTCTTTTTCAGTTTGTTTATATGGTGGATTACATTGATGGATTTTTGTATGTCGAACCATCCTTGCATCCCTGGGATGAAGCCTACTGGATCATAGTGGATGACTTTTCTGATGTGTTCTTGGATTCGATTAGCCAATATTTTGTTGAGTACTTTTGCATAGATGTTCATGAGTGATATTGGTCTTTAGTTCTCTTTTTTAGATGTATCTTTATGTGGCTTGCATATCAAAGTGATGTTATCCTCGTAAATAGAGTTTGACAGTGTCCCTTCTGCTTATATTGTGTGGAACAATTTGAGGAGTACTGGTATTAGCTCTTATTTGAATTTCTGATAGAATTCTGCAGTGAAGCCATCTGGCCCTGGGCTTTTCGTGGTTGGGAGGCTTTTGATGATTGCTTCTGTTTCATTAAGGTTTATAGGTCAATTTAAACTGCTTATCTGTTCTTGGTTTAATTTTGGCAAGTGACATGTATCCAGAAAATTGTCCTTTTCCTTTAGATTTTCGAATTTTGTGGAGTACAGGTTTTCAAAGTGTGAACTGATGATTCTCTGGATTTCCTCAGTGTCCGTTGTTATATCCTCCTTTTTGTTTCTGATGTTGTTAATTTGCATGCTCTCTCTCTCCCTTTGGGTTAGTTTGGAGGGAGGTTGGTTTATCTTGTTGATCTTCTCAAAGAACCAACTCTTTGTTTCATTGATTCTTTGTAACGTTTTCCAAGTTTTTACTTTATTGACTTTATCCCTCAGTTTGATTATCTCTTGGTATCTGCTCCTTGGTGGCGAGTTTGCTTCTTTTTGCTCTAAAGCTTCAGTTGATCTGTGAATTCTCTAGTGTAACTATTCTCCAGTTCCTTCATATGGGCACTTAGTGCTATGAACTTTCCTCTTAGTACTCCTCACAGCGTGACCCATAAGTTTGGGTATGTTGTGTCTACATTCCCATAAAATTCTAGGAAGTCTTTATTTTTTTTTTTTTATTTTTTCCTCAAACCAGGAATGGTGCAATTGGGTGTTATTGAGTTTCCACGAGTTTGTAGGTTTTCTGCAATTTGTATTGCTGTTGAATTCTAGCTTTAAAGCATGGTGATCGGATAAGATACAGGGGGTTATTTCAATTCTTTGTATCTTCGGAGGTTTGCTCTGTTGCAAACTATGTGGTCAATTTTAGAGAAGGTGTCATGTGGCGCTGAGAAGAAGGTATATTCTTTTGTGTTTGGATGTAATGTTCTATAGATATCTGTTAAACCAAGTTGGGTCATAACTTCCGTCAGATCCTTGGTTTCTTTGTTAAGTTTCTGTCTGGTGGTCCTGTCTAGTGTTGTAAGGGGGGTGTTGAAGTCTCCTACTATAAGTGTGCGTGGTTTTATGTGTGGATTAGCTTTACTAATGTTTCTTTTACAAATGTGGGTGCTTTCATATTTGGGGCATAGATGTTCAGGATTGTGACTTCATCTTGAAATATTTATATTTGTAGTTATGGCTTAATGATTAAGGTGGAGCTAGCCAGTAGAAGCCCTAGCCATTGGCAAACAGTTTAATTATTAATATATTGTTTCAGTGTGCTCATTTGGACTGAAGTGTCATTGGAACCAGACTGAAAAGGAAAATCCAGAAACCCATTGTGGTCAATAAATGAACAATTCTTGCAATGTGTATGCTACTGATCTACAGTGATGACAGTCAGTTAGGATGACACTGACTTGGACTCATAGGTTAGTGATATAAAACTTAGAGTCCCATTGGTAAATTTTCATTTTTATCTATAAGCAAGAGTTAGAAGTGCATTAAACAGGTGTATGATATGATAGACTTTTGTTGCTGTCGACCAAAGAAAATCTCAAGTCCAACAAATCCCTAACACAAAATATCCAGGAAATATGGGACACCGTGAAAAGGCTGAACCTAAGAATAATAGGTATAGAAGAAGGTGAAGAAATACAGCTGAAAGGTACAGAAAACATATTCAACCAAATCATAGAAGAAAACTTCCTCAACCTACAGAAGGATAGGCCTATCAAAGTACAAGAAGCTTAAAGAACACCAAACAGACTGGACCACAAAAAGAAGTTCCCTGACACATAATAATCCAAACTCCAAACCTACAGAATACAGAGAAAATATTAAGAGCAGCAAAGGAAAACGGCCAAGTAACATATAAAGGCAGACCTATGAGAATCACACCCGAATTCTCAATGGAAACTCTGTGGTGCTTTCGTGAGTGTATTTTGTTTCTAACTGCTGATTTCCATGGATTGTCTCAAAAGAACCTGACCAAGCACTGGGGGAGTAACCCAGGGAAAGGGTATTATCTGCACTCTCCAAACCTCCAGAGATTCTTCAAGACTCAGAAACATTTGACAATAGCCTATCTTGCTTAGGTGTGTGCTTTCTTTGCTGTGTCTGGCCGGCTAGTCAATGGCTGGCAGCTGTGATCCTTCCTACCCTGCTGTGCTGGTGTAAGAGTGCTCAGAACCACCTATTTCCTTGGCACAGTGGCTTCATTCTTTCTACAGTGGTTTCTCTCAAAACTCCCATCTCATTTGGTTGCAATTTCAGAGGAATTCCTCCATATTTCTAGCTGGCTCATGGTACTTTCTCTTTTTTCAATCTCATTTGGAACTTCTCTGATAAAACATGTATAAACAATACCTTTTACAGCATTTCAGAATGGTTTCTGAACAATCTGTCAGCAATATTTCAGCGGAGGCAACACAAAGGTGTATCTTCTGAACTAAATATTGGGCACCGTTTCACGTTAGTGAGTTTATTACTAGGGAATGTCAGCCAAGTTTGTAAAAGTGGAACTACATCTGATGGTTTACTTAATTGAAAATGACAGCCAACATAGCTGTTTAACACAGAGTGCGGGTGTTTGCCTAGCATGCATGATGCCCTCGGTTCAAGGATCAGAAAAGACAAGAGATAAGGATCTGAAATCACAAAATTGAGAGGAGAGAATCTGTCAGTGAATGAACTTATTGGTTTCAGGAAGTCTACATATTTTGTCTTGTACCTGGTCTTGACAATTTCATACATGTACACACTGAATTTTGATCATACTTCTTTCCCACGCTTGTGCATGCTCTTTGTACTTCTTTCTCTTTGTCTCCCACTCTCCCACTTCTGTTGGAAAGCTGACTGAGTTAGTGAGTTTGATATTACATTGAGTTCATAAGATGCCATGTCATTTATAGAAGCCAACAGTTTATATCCTTTAGCTCTTCCAGGAAGAATGGATTCTTTCCCTGCAGATTTTGTTGTCATTCCTCAGCATTTCCTAGTATTGAGAAACTTGTCAAGCCCCAGAGGCAACATACACACAATCACCCAAAATAAATAGACAAAGTTTTTGTCTACCATTTTCCTGCTGCCATAATAATTTTTCTGAACCTGAATACCTGGAGACCAGGTTTTATAGGAATTCAAATTCCCACAACACAAAGTCATAAATATTTGCTTGGTGGCTACTTTGGGGTGCCTGGAAGCTTGTCAGCTATGCTCCCCAGCCTTCAAACAAATCCTACACTCAAGATGAGAATACACTATAACAGGAGGAAATAAAAAGCAAACTCAATCTCACAACATACATATTTATGTTAATCATTTTCTTGGCATATCAGAAGAAAACTCTTGTGACCTGAACAAACCCAAAGATAAGTATTAATGAGGAACCATGTTTGCTTGAGGAAATATATTTTTGGAAAGAATCATGTCCCTGCCCCAAATCAGTCAATCAACCACAAGCAAGGTCCAAGAAGAATATTCATGAAATATGACAAATAATATTGCAAAGTTTGCATTTAAAATAAATGTGCCAGAATAGTTAATGATGTGTTGGACAGGTCAGACAAGGCTTTGGCCTGGTGATGGCAGCTCAAATTTGTCATTTACACTAAAGTAACAACTGAAGATAAGTATTAAGAAATGGAGACTGTAAGAGATTTTTCAATGGAAAGGATCAGTGGTTTGAAAAAGGGATACACGTGTACCTGCAAAAATAATATACGACAAAGGAATCTTTAAAAAAAAAGAGTTGGTGTAGCTGTTTTCCATGCTGAGTCAAACATCTCAAAATATGCATTTTTAAGGAGCATGATAAGACAGCCTTCATAATAAATTATGTTATGGTAAATACAAAAGCTTCCAAACATACTCAGTGCACAGAATATATATTTTAAACAAAGGCCTCAGTTAGGAACAATTTAAAAACCCAAGGAAGGAAATTAACCATGCATTTCAGGTACTCTGCCTTACAGAATGAGACTGTGTCTCAAAAGACAAACAGAAAATTGAGTTTTTTAGAAAAATATTTTAAATGTATCGAATAACACGGGAACATTATGACACAAAAAATTAAGAGTGAGAGGGAGAGAGAGAGAGAGCTGTGTGCTCCAAAAAATTGAGGATTACATAGAGCAAAATATTGTTGTCATGAGTACAACCTTCCTTCATCACAGGGCTTAAGAGAGAGTGTACACTGTCTGTGAACTTGGACTATTTTATTTAAGGTGGTAAAACTTATTTCCCTGAGGCTGATGAGAGGGAGAGAAAATTAAACAATCAAATACTGGATTTCTCTGTCTGGCAAAAGTGACAACTTATAGCTAAATGGAAGGTTGCTAATTGTCTGGTCAGGGTGACATTGCAAGCCTGGAAATAACTGTGATTCTTCATAATTCTGTCTTATCGGTTACTGAATAGGTGATTGGTGACTCTGAAATCATTACTCCCATCTTTTCAGACTTTTTTCCTCTGGAAGGAGATGATTATCTATGTAGAACAGAGAGCAATGGAGAGAGAAAGCTATGTGTTGAGAGAGACATATGCAAGAGAGCTCAAGAGATGTTTGCAGAGAAATCTGGAGACCTGTGAGAGGCATGTGATGAGTGTGGTGTGAGGGAGAGGTAGCTGAGTGTGTAGGAAAAATTTGAGAAAGAGTAATATCAAAGATGTAAGACAAAGTGAAAGAAAAGTATGAATTGCTGTAGCTAAGTGTGTAGAGAGTTATAACAGATGTAGCTGTATAAAAGAAAGACACGTATGTCAGAGACATGTATGTGAGGAAAGAGATGTGGCTGTGTGGTGAAGGCTGTAACTGTGTGAAGACAGGAAATGTTAAGCTGTTTAGAAAAGAGGTGTGACCGTGTGTAGAGATCCTTGGTTGTGCAGGAGAGAGATGTTTATAGGTTAAGAAAGATACGCAGTTGTATGTAAAACATGTAGCTGTGTGGAGACAGAGAGATTTTTTACATTGAGGTTTTTCAGATGAAGTAAAACAGAAAGTTTCCATTAGATAATGTGTGTTTCCTTATTTACATTTCATGTAGAGAAGGCTAGCCCTAAACGCATTTGTGGATTTTTTTTCTCATACTCTGGAGGTGGTCTTGGAGCAGGCTCTCTTTAAGGCCACTGGTATTCAGACAATTTCATTTTGTTGCTCTATATTGCATATAATTACCTGATTGTACAGTGGGAAGAGGGTTTCAATCGGATCTGTAGGCAACTCCTCTAGCCCACTGAATCTTGATGAACTTTTTTACTTTGCTTTGATTAACTTGTTCCTGAGTAAGTACTGGGACAGGTGTTTCCAGTCGCATAAAATGACCTTTGGCTTTTGTATGTGTTTGAACCTCCATTTGTAAGGTGGTATTCAACAAGAAGGATATCTACCTAAAAGTAAGAAGAGTAGTATGCTACCTGGAAAATTAAAGAAGAAGCATGTGTGGGAGAAGGCATAAATGATTCATAAGAAATTTCCCAGGGTGTTGGTGGTGCATGCCTTTAATCCCAGCACTTGGCAGGCAGAAGCAGACTGATCTCTGTGAGTTCAAGAACAGCCTGGTCTACAGAGAGTGTTACGGGACATCCAGGAGTATACAGAGAAACTCTGTCACATATCTCTCTCTCCTCCTTTCTCTCTCCCGCTCTCTCTCCCCCCTCTCGAGCACACACACACACACACACACACACACACACACACACACACACATTTTTTCAACTAATAATCTAAGCAACAGAAGAGAGGCTACCTTAAATGCCCTCTCTGATAATGAGATTGATGACTAACTCATATGCCATCATACAGCCTTCATCCAGCAGCTGGTGGAAGTAGAAGCAGACACACACAGCTAAACACTTAACTGAACTGCAATCCAGTTGCACAGAAGGAGGAGTGATGAGCAAAGGGTCAAGTCCAGGATGGTGAAACCCACAGAAACAGCTGACCTAAACAAGGGGGAGGTCTTGGTCCCCAGACAGCTATCTGGGAAACCAGCACGGGTCGGATCCAGAACCCATGAACCAGGTTGTCAGTGAGGAGACCTCAGAAATCTATGAGGCCTCTTGTAATAGATCAGTACTATCCAAGCATATGAATGTACTTTAGGAGCCCATTCCACATAGAAGTATATTCCCTGAGCCTTGACACATAGGGGGGGACCTAGACCCTATTCCAAAGGATATGACAGAATCTGAAGACCTCCTATGTCAGCCCTCACCATCCCTCGCGATCAGAAAGGGTATGGGATGGGCACTGGGTTAGTGGGTGGAGGGATAGGGGAGGAAGGGAGGAAGATGGAACTGTCATTGATATGTAAAACAATCTTGTTTCTAATTTAAATAAAAAAGAAATTTCTCATTAATCTAACATCCCCAATATTTTCAAATGTTAATTGTCCCCTAATAATCAACATGCCAATATAAAAACCAAAAATGACAGAGCAACCTTCATGTGTCTCAGTTTTGCTGGATTTTGGTTAAGATGCTGTGATGGCTTCATGACTATTGCAGTTGCCTTCAAATATGCCTGAACCAGTACTGTGCAAGCTGGTATAGGAAGAATTCTGTAAGTTGACTTTTCTAGAGTAATCATGTAGCATGCTTCAGTTCTATAGGATAAAAATTAATTTTTTAGTGGAGATACAAACCATGGGGCAGAATGAAGGAAATGCAGAATTTTCTATTTTAGACATAGATTTTGTATTCTATCCATGAATACAGTGCACTCTATCATTAAAGTGAATTAAATTTCTATCAAGTTTAAAATATGAAATGAAAAATTGACATGTACATACACAAAGTATGGGATCAGACATTGGAGATGTCTGGGTTAGATGAGACATTTTTCCAGTTTTGAAAATTAGCTTCAGCTTATTTGCATGCCGGTGACTACTTTGGTATTGACTAGCACATATTCTAAGAATAAGTAGAATTGTCAATAGTTATCTTCATTTCTATCTAGAAAATCTTATTTTGGAAATCCTACTCTCAGACTAATTAGTATTTAATAATCAAGAACTTCTCTTTCTTGATGAGAAATTGTGAATACAATTCATTTCAAGCACCCAAGCAACTTATTTCTTTTTGAATAGGGACTAAAGGGCTATTGCTTTCTTGTCCAGTATGTCTCCAGTGACAGAAATAAGTGTCATGGTTTAAGAATGGAGAAAATAAGGCCAGGCTGTGGTGGTGAGGCACTGGAGAGGCAGAAGCAGGTCGATCTCTGTGAGTTTGAGCCCAGTCTGGTCTAAAATAGCAAGCTCCAGGACAGCCTTCAAAGACACAGATTAATCCAGTCATACACAAACAAAAAAGAATGGAGAAAATATACACGTATCTAAAGAGGACTCAAAGAAAAGTTGGGATCAGTTGTTCCTTGATCTCTGAATGGAAACAGCCACACCCTGGAATCTCTTTACCTATAATACCTACATCCAAGTAGATTGAAAGAGTTATTATACATTGATTAATATTTCAGTGGCACGGTTATTATCCAAAGCTATGCAGGTAGTCATTCTCGGTTCATCTCAGTACTTTCAGACGCTATATCCTTCACCTGTTGAACCCTACATATGTGAAGAAAGCAAAATATGCTGGATAGTTTTTACATAAACTATCAACATCCTCACACAAACACGAGAGGCTTTGTATATTCATAGCCTCAACCAATGAGGGGATGTGAGTTTTCAGTTAGTTTGCGTTTTTGCTGTGTCTCAGTATCTGTTCTTGGACCTAACTCTGCCCATGCAAAGAGCTGAAGTTCACTCACACAGCCACTCAAGTCTTTACATAATCAGGCCTTCTTTTCCCCCACATCTGATTCTAATGAGGCAATCTGTTACAGTTTCCATGAAACCATTTGTTCTGTATTTTAGGTCACGTTTAATGGCAATTTTTTGTATTGCAAATCCTGACACTGATTACCCAACACTACTCTAAACTGAATGTTCACCATTCCAAGTCAGCAGTAATTGAACACAACTTATATTGTACTTATTGATAAGTAAGAAAATGGTAATAAACATTAGGTTCAAAACAAACTTTATTACATTCTGTAAACTTTCAAACACTAGCAACACAATGGTAGTTATATGAAAGCAATAATAAATAAAAGTTCAATATTCTGTCACATAAAACATACAGGAAAATTATGCAGTAATGGTGAATTGGATTGCTGTCAGTAAACTTACCCTGGCATAAGCATTCACATTTTAAATATTTATGCCTTCAATTATTGTAAAATTTATCCAGTATCACTTTAATACATGATTTCAGCGTAGTACTGACAAATATATGGCTGCATATGTAGTTTTCCGACAGTCTTTTATGAATAACTAATTTATTTCCTGGTAGAATTGGTTTAACATGACATTGATCATAAGGATTAGTAATGCCACTTATCTGAATATGAATAAAGTGTCAACATATGATAATCTTCTTTCCACAACTTACATTATAATGCACCTTATTTTTGTATGATTATTTGGATAGTAATTCCATATTGAGTTGGTCTCTTTCATGAATTTTTAGTTGTGCTCTAAGATTTGAGCTTCTGTTAAAAATTTTTTGAGAATACTTTATATTTGTTAGGATTCTTTCCATTACTGATGCTTTGTTAAGACTGATTATCTGAGCACTCTGTAAAAACTACCACATATTTAATAATATTCTAGTATGGATTCTGTGATATTTGTTATGATTTTAGCACCCCACAGAGGTTTTGCCCTGTACCTCACATTTATAAGTTTTCTCTCATGTACAGATAGAGTGAGATTTTGCAGAGATGATCCATGGTAAAAGGACATAGCATGTAACTTACTCATTATATTAAGGATTCTGACTTCTCCAGTGGTATAGTGACTTTGAAGATGAATCATAGACACACTCTCCACAATTTGTATATTTTTAACTTTTTGTCAGTTATATACACTTAGATGAAATGTAGGTATTGAGCTCTTAGTAAAGGATTTGTCACATGTACTTCTATTGCAATGCTTCTCTTCAGTATGTATTTTTTTGATAAATTTGTAATGTTGAGCTCTGTTTAAAACACTTGCCACATACTTCACAATTTTAACATTTCTGTCCAGTGTGTATTCTTTGATGAACTTGAAGATGTATCCTCTGGCTAAAGATCGTTCCACAAAATGAACATTTGTAAGGTTTCTCTCCAGTGTGTATTCCTTGATGAACTTGGAGGTTTGAGCCTGTGGTAAAGGACTTCCCACAATCTGTACAATTGTAAGGTTTCTCTCCAGTATGTATTCTTTGATGAACTTGGAGAGTTGAGCCTTTGGTAAAGGACTTGCTACATAATTTACAATTGTAAGGTTTCTCTCCAGTGTGTATTCTTTGATGCCCTTGAAGGTGTGACCTCTGTTTAAAGAATTTTCCACAATCTGAACATTTGTAAGGCTTTTCTCCAGTATGTATTCTTTGATGAACTTGAAGAGTTGAGCCACTGGTAAAGGACTTCCCACATACTTTACAATTGTGAGGTTTCTCTCCAGTGTGTGTTCTTTGGTGAATTTGAAGATCTGAGCCATTGGTAAAGGACTTCCCACATGCTTTACATCTACATACTGAGAACTTCCTTATGTGAAATTCCCCAGGGCTATTATTTCCTAAACATCCTGATATTTCTCTCTGACAAGTATCCTGTATACACTCTTTTGGGTTCATCTCCTGAATTGTACAACAAAACACACCTGGAAGAAATGAAAGGCAATGATTGTCTGATAGTGTGGATTTAGGCAAATTAATAAAGAAACTTATATATAAAGGGACACCAATGTGTAGTGTAGAAAAATTATAATGATCATAATACAATATTCTATGTACTTGGAAATCTTACTATTAATTTATATCAATAACACCTTTCAAACACATGAATTATAAAATGTTAGAAATGAAAAAAATCACATATAGCTTTCCTATGATTAATTGTAATTAGTACATGTTTTATGTAATCAAAGAGAGTGATTATTAAAAAGAAAGCAATAAATTGATCATAAAAATCACATATGGCCATAAGGAATCAAAATTCAAAGATGATGAACAAGAAGAATGCCATTTCATGAAATTGTATTTTAGAATATGAAAAATTTGAAAGAGTCCTCTTTAAACATCTCATGTAACATAATACTATGAACCTAAACTTTAGAATAAAAAAATCAACTAGTAGCCATTACTAAATGTGTTATATTTACTTGAAAATTGCATTATTAATTTACATCAATAACACCTTTCAAAACACATGAATTATAAAATGTTAGAAGTGATAAAATCACATATAGACTTTCTATGAATAATTGTTATTAATAGATGTTAATACGTAGTTCTTCAAAGGGAGTTATTATTAAAAAGAAAACAACAAAATAATCATTAACAACATAATAATAATTAACCAGAAATCTGTTCCATAAAATTTTATGGGCGTTAGGAGACACAGATTCAAAGTTACCACAATCACAATGACAATTCTATAGGGCATCCATTTCTTCAGATATTTAAGAATATTTTGAATTGGTAAAACACATACTGTATAAAATTTATACTTTCAAAGTACATTTAAATTTATAATTTCAAAATAAAATATAAAACTCAGAGTTTACCTGTCAAAATCACAAATTAATTTAAGTGTAAATTTAATGAAAATATAAGTCTATCTATTCCTATCTCGATTACCCCAGTCAATTGTATTCCAAATGTTTCAGTATTCCTTCATCAATACTGTAACTGCCATTTGATAACTGTTGTTAAATAAATATTTTCTGAAATATGGATATGGATACAAAGCAAATATATAACTACAGAAAGTTAGTGCAGCTTAATTGCTAATGATTATATCATTTCAAATCTCATCAGGTTACATTAAACAAACAATAATGAACAGAACTCTTTGCACAGAGTAAGGTTCTTGCTCACATCATTCATTAGGTGTCTAAAGTTCTTTGATTAGAGAATTGAGAGACATGGACACTACCAAATGGGAAACAGAAACATGTCAGCATTCTTCACTTGTGATGCATGGGTGCTCAGTACAAAAATGAAGGATCAGAGGCAAATAACACCAAGGTTTATGACATTTCCTTAAGAATATATGTTAATTTGTATTCTCCTGCAATATTACCCCATAAATTTATATGACACATTAAAGAAGCAATGACTTTTATGGTGACAACACTAAACCAAAACACAACAGAGACTAGCAGTATCGTAAGTACCAGGCATAAGAATCTTCATTTAAAGTTACTTATGTGGAATGAATATTATGTTCAATGAGAATACTTTGACATTTCTCTGTCCTATCTGTATCCCTTGAACTTCATGTTATCTTAGACTGATATCTAAGACTTCATGCAGAAAACAGACCAGGTATATAGAGAGTGACTATCCTATATTTTCCCAAATATAGGGGAATATTTTTGAGAAATCTCCATTCAGAATGATTATTGGTAATTTGCATGCTAAAATCATATTACGTTATATATAGATATGTGCCTCCTCCTCCATATATTTTTACCATTAATGGATATATTATTTTGTAAAAAGCCTTTTCTACACCTACATAAATGATCATGTAGTCTCTTTCATTTATTCTATTCTCTTGATTCATTTTGAATTGCTCTACTTATATTCACTCCTATAATCAACTCTTAGATGAAGCCACCTTGATCCTAGAAAATAATGATTTTGATGTGTTCTTGAAATGGAAAATTTCCATTTTGTTATATAATTGGAAGTCTATTGGTGTTTACTCTTCTCAGAATTGTAGTGGGATTCTGTACTGAATCCATCACGTTGCCATTACTTGAGAAGTTTTTATTGTTCCTTCTATAAAACTTGAGGACATGTGATATGCTAAATTATTTAAGTCATCTTGACTTAATGTTTGGTAGATTACACACAAATGAATTAATCCATTGTTGTTGGTGTTACACATATTGGTTTTAAAGGGGTGGATCTGAAAACATTAAACTAAGTGACTTAACTTGGAAACAAATATTGCTTGTTTCTCAGATTCGTGGATTCTAGCATTTAAGAGATTGGTAACTGTATTTTCTATAGTCTGTCTATAGAATTTAGGTGCTTAGTATGGGGAGAATCAGATCCCTCATGTCCTTCTCTCTTATCCCTTTCTCCCCTTCCCAGTCTCTTACAACCCTTCCTAAATTCTCCCTTTCCATTGTTCAAAAAACTTTGTTCATCAACCAATAAGAGAAATATCCAGGGAATTCTGAGACATTGTGAAAAGACCAAAGCTAAAAATAATAGTTATAGCAGAAGGGCAAGATATCTATCTCAAAGGCACAGAAAGCATATTCAACACAATCATAGAGGAAACTTTCCCAACCCAAAGAAGGAAATACCTATGATAGGACAGGAAGCATACAGAACACTAGAAAAGAGAACCCTCCCAAATAATAATCAAAAACAAAACATACAAATTAATAAAGAGTATTAAAAAGAAGCAAAGGAAATGGTACAAAGAACATATAAAGGCAGACCTATAACAATTACACCTGACTACTCAGTGGAAGCTCTGAAAGTCAAAGGTCCTAGATACATAAGTAAAAACTTATGTTAGTTTTCTAGATTACAGATGAATTTCATATAGATATGTATTTTTCAAAACATTTCAAATTCCTACAGAATTTGTTATTTCAAATGATTTATTAACTGTTTTAATGACAAAGAGAGACATCTGCTCCTGGCAGCACCAATTATGTTAGAGAGGATGATGGGCACCACCCAGCCTCGCTTTGGTGTTTACCTTCAAAGTGGATGAGACAGACAATTGGACTAGAAACTGCACTTGCCTGGACTATGTAACTGTACTCTGTGAAAAATGGACATGTGAGAACCATGGAAGAATGGGCACTATACTGGAAGCCTAGAAATGGGATGGTCCTTCAGTGTTCCTGCTTCACAGATAAAACTGCCAAAACTTCTAGAGTACATAAAAGAATGATGAACTTTACCAGTATAAGACAAAAAGGATCTACAAATTTCTTGATTCATTGAAAAGTGTGTGAAACACTCTGCCTATAGGCTGAAGATTGATGCCCCAATGTTACAGAAGGTCTTTGAGTGACTAACCAGGCAGCAAGATGTCTCTTTCAATTCTAGAGCTATAAAAATTACTTACAACGCACTCTTTGTTTATTATATAATATTAAATCCTTCTGTGGTCTTTGATGGAGTTGAGTTGTAGACTGATAGTTACAAAATTTCCATTAGATATAATAAAAGATAAACAATATATAAAATTTTAGACTCTCATAGGAAAAATGATAAACTATTTTGTCCAATGTAAATGGACTAAATATAACTATAATTCTTACTTGATAACATAATTTTACTATGTTGAAGTTAAAACCTTCCTTTTATTTAGACAGAAAAGAGATGGTTGGGGATGTCCTTCTGCATGTGCTGACTATATATATATATATATATATATATATATATATATATATATTGACTGATGAGTGATTTTATTTTAGAAAATGGATAGGCAGAATTTAGGTAGGTGAGAATTCCAAAAAGGAGGTAGGGAGAAGAAAGACAGAGTGAAGAGATGACATGTCCTACCAGGGAGGTAGGACTTCAGGGCATTACCTATGTAAGTCATAGCTACAGATTAATAAAATAGGTTAATTTATAAAAACCCTAGCAATTCAGAAGCCTAAGCCCATGGCCAAAAATTATAGATACTAAGCCCCAGAGTGAGTATTTCTAAATGATGGTAGGAAAGCATATCATTGAGAGAAAATATTCTAGAAACACCAACACCAGATGAAGAAACACGCCTCCACAGTGTAGACAATATCCAAACTTGAAATCATGTGACAACAAATAAAATCTCTGGTATAAGTAATGGATTACATTATTTACCCCAAACACAGAGGGTATTGCCCTTGCAATTATTTACCATCAAGAACCCAAAGATGATGCCAGAATACTAAAAATATTGAATGGGGAGATACAAAATTTGTACTCAACAGGATTCTTCAACACAATTGAAATACATTCATAGTACTTGATCGTACTATATAAGCTACACAAGGAGAGCATAATCACCAATTGTCCATGTTATGGACCATGTAACTACATATTTTGACTGGCCTAGAAGATATGTACAAAAGTGACAGGGATATGTTGGAAATAACTAATGAGTATTTGACTGTCTTACTGCCACTCAATTGTGGGAACCCATATCTGACACTGTTATTAGAGCCAAGAAACTGACACCAAACTGGCCATTGGTCCTAGCTAAATCATCTATTATTATTATTCCATTTAAGGAATATGGTGTTAATCTAATAGTATATTGTTATACCTGCAGATTTATGCCTCACTCTTCTTAACTAGAGAAGCTAACCATTGGGAAAAGGAGAACTAAGCCCTATCTGGGATTGTTTATTTAACCCTCCATTAGGGTGCAGGAACCTATGTTTAAATGGAATAATTTGATTCAGAGAGAAGATAAAGGAAAGAAACAGTAAAAGAATCTAGTGAAACACAAGTTTACAAACAGTATAGGTCCAATCAACACACAATTATCAAGTCTGTGACAGCAAAGCCAAAACCCACACAAGCTCAAGACAACCAAAATCGTAGCTTGTTGTTTGAACGTAGATCCAAAGTCATAAATCTTTGACAAGAACATAGTGTGGTTCCTAGCTTCCAGGAGTAGGAAAATCCAATTTTCAGTTTTTTAACTTCTTCTATTTTTATAATTTGCTGATAATTTTTTGATAGAGAGAATAAAATGGGTTGAGGAATCATGACATTGCTTTAGGATAATAAAGGTACAAAAGAAGGTAAAAGATAGAAAAAAATCTGAACCAGATATATTGCAAAAATGTCCAAAAATATAAAAAAACACTAGAAAAAGTAATCCATTTATTACTGACACACATCAGACAAATCAGACATATAATGGAACACAAAAAATAAACACACATATATTGAAAATTGCTATTGGCATACTAAATTTTATCTAATCACTATTCTTATGAAATGATGAAAATCATGTGAAAGCTTTTGTGTGCTGCATACCACTGGGGAATTCTAAAAGAAATCCTTGGTCGTAGCTTCTAGTAAGGAGCAAGGCTAATGGCACTGCAGATGTTGTTGTTTTTTTCTTGTTTTGTATTCCACACATGAACCATTGTTTCCTTTCAACTTACCCGGTTCCAGGACTTCTGCTTCATCTATATTCACCATCCAAGGTTCTTTGTTTTGTTCAAGACAGGTGACTAGATCTGGTTTTGATTCAGAAAGGCCTATGAATTAGAAGATATGTGTTATAATTTCTTTACATAATGTGGAAAAGAGATGGGTTGTAACACTGTCGTGTACTCAGTGAACTTAATGATCATAAGGAGAGACTCATAAGCGAAGTGTTATAAGTACATAATTGATAGGTGTAAACTTTTAAGAAGGTGATTTTAATTTTTTATACCTTCATCTTCCCTCCCATTACACAATTACAAATATAAAACTGGTGGTTTCAAACTGCATTCACAGATTATTGCTACAGAATGAATGAAAAGCAAACCACCATATTTGATTGAGTTAAGTGTTAGCTAAATAAAAAAGACCACTTATAATGATATACGAAAAACTGCAGTAAAGATTACACTCACCTATATCTAGGAATAATTGGGAACGGTGATTGATTCATAGAAAACAATTCAAATTATTAATACAAGTTGTTAGACATTCTTCGGGCTAAGCATCAATCAGAAAATGATGTATTCTCACCTACAGAAACGAGATTGCTGTAATTCTCCAACATGACATCTCTGTATAAATTCCTCTGAGAAGTATGCAGGCATTCCCATTCCTCCTTGGAGAAATTGATGGCCACATCCTTGAAAGTCAACAGACTCTGAAATGAAAATTGATTCGCCTTGTGATGATGGTTTGAGAACTTACATGACCCAAAGGAAAGATGATTTAACTAAAGAATTTGCTGTGTTATCAGTAATCAATCTGCAATTTTCAAATGTTACATGTAAAGAGGGAGGATGTTGTGACTTTTAAATCGAGATCAAAGTGACCAACATCTAAAATCCTCATGAAATCTGTGCCTTTTCTCAGTGATAAATAACATCTGAAGTTGTCCTCAGAAGGAATTGAGTATCAATATTCATCTCTAATATCAGAAATGTTATACATCTTTCAGAGCATGCATTGATATAGACAAGTCATACAAGAAAATAAGAGGCAAGGAAGAGTGGAAAACAAGATATAGCATAGAAATGAGAGGGATAATAATTGCTTTTCAAATTATAGTAAAACCCAAAAACAGATTTCACACAATGAGGAGCTGCAGTGAGTCTTGAGCTCTGCAAATGAAGCATTTCTCAGTGGACTGTCAACCTGTTACATCCTTGTGCATACATTTACCTGAGAGCAAGCCATCTGTCAGTCCTCTTCTTTATGAATCCTTTCAAGAAGTTTATCTTAATGTTTACCTTCCTGATACTATTCAATGTGTGAGATTTCAAAAGCACCTTCATACCGTGGCACCCCACTCAGAGACTGGAAAGCAGCTTAAAGACATCCTCAGTTCATGACATGTTCCAAAATAGATGCAAAAACCATGAACCTTTACAGAGTGACCAACTCTTAGTTTTTCCTTTCCTGCATTCAGAGGATCTGTTATTCCAGTAGATGGTGATTAACTCTACCACCTGGGTTTGTGACTTCAGCACCCTGCCTCGTACTTTCAACAGGCATTTTAAATTGAGTCTGATCAACCAAAACCTGTGTTCAAAAGAGTGGGTGGAATCTGAGGAGCAGTCACAGCTGAAAGCATTTCTCACACTGGTTAAGTAATATGCTTCCTACAGCCATGGTAGGTGGGAACCTGATGCCTCATGAAAGTCTCCTAAAAGAAATCCATTTTGGTTTTCATACTCCTAATATCTAATTACACTATTTCACATTTTTCAGTTATGCAAATGATTGCATTGTCTCTCGAGTTTATTTTGAACAGTAATAATGTATCTTTTGTATTCACTGACAAATGCTATGTGTACTCAAATTTAAATATGATATTCCTGGACCCAATTTAATACTTTTGGTTGTTAATGAATACACTTCAATTCCAACCACCTAAGTTTTTCTTGTTAAAAATTTGATTATTT
Source organism: Cricetulus griseus (assembly GCF_003668045.3). Classification (NCBI taxonomy): domain Eukaryota; kingdom Metazoa; phylum Chordata; class Mammalia; order Rodentia; family Cricetidae; genus Cricetulus; species Cricetulus griseus. The sequence continues at coordinate 13,066,316 of NC_048602.1, read as the reverse complement.
GCAAAATTCATCTAAAAATGACTACTCTTTGCCAGCCTGTTCTCCATTAGTTCATTAGTTCAAAAATATTCTATAAGAAAATATTGTGTGATATTGCATTGAGTGGCAAATTTATCATATATTGATTACATTGATACTTTTAAGGCATTTCATAGTAATAATTCAAATTTCAATTTAATATGGAATATTTAATGCTATCTAATTTTTTCTTGCCTTTTTTCTTTGTAGGTAGGAAAATATGCAGAGATTATTGATTCCTGCCATGGATATGAATGAGGTCGCAGAAAAGCAAGATGCAAATAGAGAGAGTTAAAGATTCTCTACTCATTGTTATATTAGTACAGTCTAGGTTTCTAACAGACTTGTCTTGGAAAGAAACACAAATTTAACCTGAACCAAGAACATTCTGACCTTAGGCACACAAAGAACAGAGGGAACATTTTGTGTATTAGGCTTTTATCTCTTAAAGTTAGAAAGTCCTGAGACCTATGGGTGTGTTAAGGAAACTTACCTCCAAAAACAAAAGGAAGAAATTATGTATCTAAGAACACTTTAATACTTGGTCCCATAAAGACAGATGAAAATGATTTGTAGAACAGGCATTTCAATGGCAAATAGGTGGGGAATGTACTATTGCTTAAAATTAAATGGTATGCATGTTCCCACTTAGGTTTTCTCTATTACTTCTACATACTTGTATTACATGGTTATCTCTTAATGAAAACAATCTATTTCTTTGTAAAATAGTTTAATAATCATAGAGTATATGTCTTGGTTTGGGTGACAATAGCACAGTGAGGCTAATGTATCATATGAAAAAGAAATGACACAGAGACTGATATTGGGATTCAAGCTTCAATGTGCATATCAGAAAAGCAGCTGGCCACTAGCTTCTTGCCTCTACTTCAGGCTGAATGGTTACATTCTCTCTCCACTAGCTCTCACCAAGCCTCAGACTGTAAACTTATTTCAGGGAAGCTGGACAATAAATTCCTCTCTGAGACCTTGCTTCTCGCTTGTATACTAACCTAATGTTTACTTTAAAGGCATGAGCTATAATTCTCTTTCAGACTAATTTACTCTTCTGTAGATCTGGGTGGTCTGGGACTGACAGAGACCTGTCTATCTCTTAATCTTAATGCCAAGGTCTAAAGATGTATACCACCACCTCCTAGGTTCTGGCTACTGGGATTAGTGGTGCGTGCCTGGCTTTTATAGATTGCACCTGATTGGATTTTCTGAATCCCCAGGCAAGTTTTAATAAATGATAAACAAGTACTAGCACAGTGAAGTTTTTCAATGTTTGGTTCCCAAATGAGACACTTTTGTACAAGAAGGTATGGCCTTCCAGTAGTAGCTATGGTATTTTTGAGATAGTGTGTTCTTCATGTAAGTTTTGAAGTTTCCAATGCCCATGGCAGCCTCTGGGTCTCTCTCACTCTCTGCATGCTACTTGTGAATCACAGGGCTCCATTCAGAGACACCTCTGACATAGGACTGGCCTAGTAACTTTCCTTTGTCATGGAAGAAAATTCCATAATGCCTTTGTTCTATCCTTGACTGTAAAGCCAGGACCAGGACGTCAAATACTCTGCTTGCTGGCACTGAAACATAGCCTTCTTATCCAATGACATCCTCACCAGATTGCTGTTTTCCAAGGTTTATTTCAATGCTAAAACTTGGCTACCAGGGTGTAGAGAGCTGCCATGCGCCATGCCTTAAAGATGGCGCCGATTTCTGCCTTCCATCATCCCGAGGGTGAGTGCTCTCTGGAATAAACAACTCCTTATTTGGCTTGGTCTAAGATTCAAACTTGCATCAGCAAAGACGAGCCTATCGGCATTAGCCACGTGGCGTTCTGGGGTTGGCTGGCAAGAGTGCTTTTAAGCTGTGTGCTGGCTTTCCCCGGGGTCAGAAGATTGTTTCAGTTTCCTGAGTAAACTGCTTAAGGAAGAGTCTCAGCGTTGCGTCTTCCTTGCTGGTCGAGGTGGTCGCAACACCATGGAATTTGCAATGTACATTTGTCTAATACCAAACTCACAGTTCCACCTGCCTCTACTTCTAAAGTGCTGTACTTAAAAGCATGTACCACCATGATAATCTCTAAGTTTTTCGTCAATTCATTTTCAAAAGTTGGAATCTGCTCTGTGTGATCTTGCCCTGAGGTTAGCATACACTGTATTCCAACTCCTTTATCTCACTGAAACCAGGACTCAGCTCCATTCTACTTATTGGTGCTACTTTTCCCCTCAAAATGTGCATTTTATATTCATTTTGCTCAACTGGTTCCTTTTCATTATTAATCTTTATAGGTATGAAAATAGATAATAAATAAGTGTTTATATAGGCTGTCTTGAGATTTCTGTTGCTTATGGAATTAATCCAAAAATCTTCAATTTGGTCTCAGGCAAACCCTTCGGACAAGGGAAAAAACATCCACATTCTTCACCAAAAATATCCTAAATCTGGTGTCTAAACAACATACTAAAATTCTTTCCATTGAAACTTCTTTTGTAAAGTTTATTTGAATTAGAAACAATATTGTTTTACATGACAATCCCAGTTCCCTCTCCCTCCCCTCCTCCCCTACCACCACCCCCCAACTAAAACCCTACCTATCACATATCCTTTCTGCTCCCCCTGGATGGTGAGGCCTTCCATAGGGTGTCATCAGAGTCTATCATATCGTTGGGATAGGGCCTAGGCCCACCCCATGTATCTCGGCTCAGGGAGTATCCCTCTATGTGGAATGGGCTCCCAAAGTCCACACCTATGCTAGGGATAAGTACTGAACTACTACAGGAGGTCTCATATATTTCCAAAATTTCCTCACTGAAACCCATGTCACTGGGGTCTGGATCAGTCACATGCTGGTATCACAGCTATCAGTCTAGGAAGCAAGAGTCAGTTGTTTCTGTGGGTTTCACCAGCCTTGTCTGGGCCCCTTTGCTCTTCACTCGTCCTTCTCTGCATCTGGATTCCAGTTAAGTTCAGTGATAAGTTGTGGGTTCAGCTTCTACTTCCACCAGCTGCTGGATGAGGGCTATTGGGTGGCATATAAGCCAGTTATCCTTGAAACTTCTTGAGCCAGGCACCAGAGTTAAAATCTTTCAGTCTCTTAATAATATGATTTTTAGCAATACTTAGAGAGAAATCCACTGCTTTCATC
>NC_048602.1:13027344-13062647 GCF_003668045.3 Cricetulus griseus | reverse complement strand
GTAATTAAAAACTGTCTAGAGGATGAGACTTGCCGTCCCTTGGTAGCAGAGAGTCAAGAAACGCTTGAAGAGGTACAGGATAGTATGTCAGAAACCGAACGAGATGAGAGATTGGGAGCTCAAAAAAGGAAGGGCATGTCTAAGAAAAAGGGCCCTCCCCAGGATACAAAAAAGGGGGGAGAGAAGAAAGGGGATGACCAGTCACACCTTGGTAAATTTAAGAGAAATAAAGACTCAAAACCTAGTCTCTACCCTACGGTGAAACTAGAGGCCTTGGAGCTGAGCAACTCAGACTCTGAGATTTTAGACTCTAGCGAGGAAACAGAGCTAAAGCAAGACAGATACCACCCTGATAGATATTGGCTGCCAAAAGTGAAAGCAAATATGAGGCCATCGCATGTTAATCCAGCGGGTGTACTTCCATCAGCACCCCCATTATTTGGTACTGACTCCTTTTTACCATTAGAGGAGCGGAGGAAACTACAGATGGCTTTCCCAGTCTTTGACAGGGGAAAACCAAACAAAAGGAGGGAATGGCAGCATCCTTACCCTTGGTGCCAAGAGTTGCAATATCCATGGCACTCTTTACCCTTAATTTTCTAAACATTGACGCTCAGGGCCATACTGCGGCCAAGCGTCACACCTCAGAACCTAAAAGGCCAAAGGAAATGGTAAAATGAAAAGTTATCTTAACTGGTCTTTGGAGAGGCCTGGATCCTATTCTCATAAGATCCAGGGGAGCTATATGTGTTTTTCCACAGGATGAAGAGAATCCCCTGTGGATCCCGGAAAGACTCACCCGAAGAGCCCCTTCGGACCTTCAAAAGTCGGAACTCCACCCTCTCCCCGGGAGTTGAGAGCAGATATTATACAGATTAACTCCTTGCACCTTGACGGAGAGGTTGTCATCATAGATCGCTTCAGCTGTCTCCTATTTTAAGGAATGGGTGGGGATGGGATTGTTTGGTGCAGCCGTTTGCTGCAGATTGATGTTGCTTCTCTGGCTGGTCTGTAGGCTCAGGGCTCAAACTAAGAGAGAAAAGGTGGTTATCGCCCAAGCGCTTGTAGCTTTGGAACAAGGGGCTTCCACTGATATTTGGCTAACTATGCTTAAGCAATAGGCCACAGGCCAGACAGCTCTTGCACACCCGGAGCCTAGGCTCATTGCACAGGGTAGAGTGACCTTGGTTTGAGCAGCCCATGAGGGATGTTGAGCAAGGCATCGCACAGAGAGTTGCCCAGTATGCAGGCTTCTCTGGGAGGCATGTTGTCCTACATAAGGGTTGCCTGCCCTAGTCTCCCTTTCCCAGAAAAACGGCAGGGGACAGGTCCAGAGCGCTTCGGTCAAGCTAACAGCCTGATGGCGACTCTTGTACACAGTCTTAATGTTTGATTGGGAAGGTACAACCTCTGCCTCTATCCCTCAACATATGGGTAATAAAGCCTTATCATTAATTAATAAAAAACGGGGAGATGTAGGGAGCCGTCCCTGCATTCTCCATTACAATGATGGAGCCTGCAGGCACTGAATGTAAACAAGATTATTGCGCAGGTGCTGGGTAATTTTCCATTCCTTGATCTCTGCCTATTCAGTGGTGTCATATGGCCTTATGAGCTGCAGCCAATCATAGGGTGACACGTGCCAGGCGGCAGCTGCCAGCCTTTATTAGAGGACAGGATTCTTGGCTCGGGGTCTCCGCTTTGGTAAGCTTATGCTCTCCTCAAAAGACGCATTAAAGCTTTGAATGTCCTGTGTGGTTCTTGCTCCACACAGCTACATTGTTTACATATAGCTGCATTTTTTCTTAACCTACAAACATCTGTCTCCCGCATTGCCATTTTTTTAATTGGCTATGCTTTAGGTGATGGGGCTTGTTTCTGTGGTTTCAGGGCAAGGGCAGGTTTTCTTTGTCACACTTTTATCCTTCAAGCAACATGACACATGTGTGGAGGTCAGAGGGCAACCTTGGACGATGGATCTTTACCTTCCTTGTCATTTGAAATGGAGCCTCTTGGATGTTCTTCTGGTGCATGTGCCAGGCAAGCTGGCTAACCAGGTCACTTGATCCAACTGTGTCCTCTTGCCGGCTCCCCATAGTAGGAGGAGTTGTGTTGTAGACATTAGAACTGCAGTAGGCTTTTTGGCTGTTGTTTTTAGGGACTCAAACTTAGGTGCCATACATTTATTGGTCAAATGCTTTTACCCATCTCGTTATGTCAACAGATCTTCTCCCCTTTTCTTCCTTAGAGTGAGGACTAATGCTTACAGCTCATCCTTACTAGGAAAGAGCTCTAATACTGATCTATATGCCCAGCCCTTTTACACTCTTGCTTTTGAGACAGGTTCTAACTTATGTGGTCAAGTTGAGCTTCAACTTACTCAGCAGACTAGGCAGGCTTTAACTTAGAATCTTCCTGCTTCCCAATGCAGCTGATATTACACACTCATTCTATAAGGCCTAAGTTTGAGAATTGTTTTTTTTTGTTGTTGTTGTTTGTAGAATGTTGTCCATTTTGTTTAACTGCACAAATTGTTTGGCATACAGCTTAAACAATTATTTAATTGACAGCTAAATAATGATGTAAAGTTATAATATGTGATGTTCTGAAATATACACCATGTGCAAATATTGTAAGGTGTTAAATTAAGCTACTTATTAAACATCTTCCTTTACACATTTGGGGTAATAACACATTTTAGTCACCCTTTTATAGTTTTCTTTATTAACTAATTTGTTCTATGTGTATGTGCATTATGCCTTTAAATATTTCTGGGCACTATGTGCATGTCTGGTACTTTTGGAGGCCAGGAAATAGCATTGGATCCATGAGACCAGAATTATAAACAGTGCTGAATCTCTATGTGGGTGCTGGAAATTGGTTCTGGATATCCAGCTAGAGCAAGCTGTACTATGAACTATGGAAACATCTTTCTAGTTGTACATTTTTCCATGACAAATTAAATCTAATTGCCTAGCACATTTATAATTTATTCCTTGTAGCCAACTTATATCTACCTTCCAGATAGCCTTTCCGAAGCATTTGGTAACCACCATTATACAGCCATCTTCTAGAAATAACACTTTAAAAACAATATACACATCAACTCATGTAAGTTTTGTCTCTTTCTGACTTTCATATATCACTTTAGGGTATCCTTTATGCTCAAACACATTTGCAGGATTTCATCATTTACAAATCAATAGCTATTAATATATTCCTTTATGATGCTTATTGTTCTATGTAGTTGGAAGTGACATCTCTCATTTCTTTTCCTAGTAACTTGAGTCTTTCTTTTTCAAAACATTGGCCATTTGGTTATTATTTTCAAAAGAACCATACTGTGACTTTGGTGTTTTTCTCTAGTATTTTTGATTTTTTAACATTAGTTTCTTCTCTAGTCTCTAGTCTTCTTCCTAGCTGTTGTAGAATGGCCATGGTAAGTCAATCCAGGCATATAGTATTTATAATTGGCTCCTTCTCAATTTTAAATATCAAGCAAATCATAAAACCTCACAACTTCATTGGAATACAGTTTAGATCTGCTTCCCTCTTCTTCCTGTCATTGCCACGATGTCAATTCCCAAGTCCTTGTACTTGTGTGTGCTAGGATGAAACTCAGGATCACTCTGCCTGCTAGCATCCATCCTGCACCCCTGAGTGCTCACACACTTACCTGAGTTTTAGCCAAATCTTCCTAAAGTATTATGAGTTTGGGGACCTCAAAGAATACAAAGCCAATTTCTAAAGGCCACATGCTCATAATACCTCCCTTCAAAAAATCACTCCACTGAGATTCAAAGAGATGAAAATGTCATTACTCCTTTTTGCTGTCCCTTGGAGACTACTGTTTCTATGATATTTCATGCTGAGTTTTAGGGACAACCTCCAAGAAGATCAATTAGACTAGGCAATTGAATACTGCTTTTAGTAGTCTTCATAAACGTACAGATGCCCATCTGGGAACCAAGCTCTTGACCGACTTCCCTCAATGTTTCTTATACAATTATGTAGGCCTATGTAAATCAGATATCAGGAATTCCCGATTCTTACCATAAATAATAGCTTGTTGCTCAATATAGTTGGTAGAACAGGCTTCAGCGCATATTCAAATCCTGCATTTTCCCAGGGTTGTGTGCTTTTTCTATTTCCTATTTAATGCCCAATTTTGACATTAAATCCTATGTTAACCATATTAATAAGACTTCAAAATAATGAACACATGATGAAAGGTTAGCTGAATGATCACATTGACTTACTAATGCAGCCCTTCAGCACCCTAACAGATGGCTTGCATTCTTCTGGTATACCCACAGTCACCTTCAGTGGGGATTATAAACTACACTAAGAACCAACAAGTTGAGGCACAAGGTTTGAACACTTCTATAATCCTCAGTCACCACTTGGTAATGGAATTAGTCTCCTGCCTTTTCTCTATGTTCCACAGATCTGTGCTACCTCAGATTCCCATAACTGGACATGTTCCTATCCAGTTCTCTCCCATTGATTGACTCTTCTGCTCCAAGTGAAATGCAAAGTACTCACCAGGCTTCATGCATCTGTAGGATGGTGCTGTCATTCTGCAGATCCTGACTCTTAAAAAGGAGTTGTAATAGCGGCAGCTCAAACCTGAGTTAGAGTTCTGTGACCTCCCCTCCCTCCAGAATTGCAATTTTCATTTCACCTACAGTGGCAATGACAGTGTTTGCTTTGGGCGAAAAAAAATAATTCATGAGACTTTCCCCATTGCTAATTAGCACACATACATAAGTGATTCTTTGAAAAGCTCCACAGAGACAAAGGCATTGAGTTTTCAGAATCCATTGAAGACTGAATAAATCTCCAGTGGAAGGTGATGTCAATTTCAAAAAATTGGCAATGAAGTGTGTCTTTAGTTCTTTAAAAGTGAAATATTATCACATTTTGTAATTAGTATTTTTGTTTGAGTGCTTCATAGATCCATACGAGTTTCACTTCAGTGCATGTCCATTATTTCCTTTCTAATTTCTTTTCATCCCCTCCCACCACTATTCTCTGTAAATATCATGTGATCAAAACCGAACAAACTCTGAGTCTACTTTCTAAATCTAGAAAGTGTCTAATTCAGTGGACACTATGGAAGCATTCTTACATGTTAAAGGCTGAATAGTTAAAGAAATCTGACATTTTCTCCCAGAAGCCATCTGTAGTCAACTGCTATTGAGCTAGGAGCGCCATTTCCGGATCCCCTTCACTCTTCTGTGATTTTGTCTATCTTAATTTTGTGAATAATGTCCTAACAAGTACTTCATATTTATAAGTGCTCTGTTTTATCTGGGCAAATCCTGTTTCCTTTTCATCATATGATACCTCCGGTTATGGTTCATACACACTTTCTGATTGTTCTTAAATGGTGATCCATGAGTGTTTGGAGGTAGAGGTGTGGTAGAGATGTTCCATTTGAAGGTGAAACTTCCAGAGCATCTTATTCTCAGCACCTATGAGAATTATGGGCCTGCACATTTTAAACATTGAGTGAAAAAAGAAGCATGTCTGGTGAGTGTTTAGAGATATGTTAATCCTATATATGAGGATGAAAGCATAGAAAACAGTTTATTACTATTATCCAATTACCAGAAAAATAGTATTATGTTCTTTCCCAGGGGATACGGACTCTCTAGCCACATGATTTGGCTCTGAGAATAGTGCCATGCATATGTTTTAATCTTATGATGTGGACTTTCATTGCTATCATGAAATGTTTGTTTATTCCCATGATGTTCTTGAAATTATTGTACCAGGTTTGTTGCAGATATAGCTCTCAGGGTTCACACCTGGATAAGATTAATCATTACTTCCAGAACTATGAAAACTACTCACTAGGGAAGAAGCTCCTAGTTGTCTGCAGGCTTGATTCCTCAAGGTCTATGACTGAGGTATATGGTATCCTCAGAAAAGGCACTTTCCATCTAAGGAACACAGAGCCCTAAACACTATAGAATATTGAAACTGTTTAACTTATTTATGAACTGTCAAATAACTATTCTTCTCTGTTTTCTACTACTCAGCAGGAAAACAGTCAAATCTGAGAACATCTAATGAAGTAGGAGTAAAAAGAAAAGCATGACATTACAAGTAGAAAAGACAGTATTAAAATACTTAGTATCATGTAGTACAAACTAATTATATAAAAGATGGCTTGAAAATATTCTGGGAAAGAGAAAAAAGTGGATTCTGTCATGAAACATTCAATTTAAATTTATATATTTATCTCATTTATTTTGTAAATTTAAGTATACTTAAATCAGTTCCCCCTTTCTCTTTACATGTGCCACACATGATTTTTTTCAGATTAATGTCCTATGTTTCTTTATATGCTATTTTACACACACACACACACACACACACACACACACACACACACACACACACTTAAATATACAAATACAAACTACATATTCAATACAGTGTTATTTTTATGCATATGAAGTATTTGATGACCAGTTAGGAAGTTCTTCCCTGAGGAAGACTCTTTTTCCCAATCTTAGCATTCACTGGTTGTCTGCAGTCTTTTTTCTATCATTGACAATTCGTGGGAGTCAGACCTTCCATGTTATCGTGTCTATAATTATCATTCTTCAGGGTTTTGTTGTCAAGTAGCTTTGAGTTAAAAAGCCCAAGAATACATTATAGTATTTTAGAAAGACAACTAGTTGAATGAGGAATATTTTTAATTTCAGGAAACAGGAACAAAACAGCCCACTTATTATTAGCTGATGTGCCTTTCTTGCTAGGATTGATGATCATAGGTGATGATTAATTTCTTATATGCATTTATTCCCTCAGTCTACTGATATAAGAAACCTTTTATTCCTGGTTATGCACACTAATGATTTAAAGTAGAGATTACTGATTCTTATAATGACATTGATGACCACCTTAAATGCCATCATACAGCCTAAACCAATTGCTGATGGAAACAGAAGCCGAGATTCATAGCAAAACTCTGAGCCAAGCTCCTGGAATCCAGTTGCAGAGAGGGAGGTCTAATGAGCAAATGGATCAAGACCATGCTGGGAAAACTCACAGAAACAGCTGACCTTAACAAGTGGGAGATAAAACAGCCCAGTCTGATAATTGGAGTACCTGCATAGGACCAAACCAGGATCCCTGAAGATTTGTGTCAGCTGGAGGCCCTGAGCAGTCTATTGGACCTCTGGTTTAGGAACCAGCATTTATCCCTAGAGCACGAATGGACTTTGCGAGTCTAGTCCCTAAGGAGGGATACTCTTGAAAGACCTCAGAAGAGGTATTTTCATAGAACGAGACCCGCACCCAGGAATCAGCAATACCACAGACTTGGATGCAAAACCGCAAGAGGTTTTATTGCATACGCGGGTACCCGGGGTGACTTAGCTTCTGTGTGGCTAAGCGCGCCGAGCCAAGGGAGAGAGATCCTTATATTACAAAAGCGCAGTACAGAAGCGAAAAGCATAGTTACAGGGATTCTATTGGACATTTAATGAGGTACAGAGCATTTTCTCAAGGTCTGATAATCAGGCGAAGCGGCCTTGGCTCTACTTAACTCCCTCTGCGTCCAGATGGCTGACCTTGGTACGGAGCATTCCCCATCGGGCGGGGGCGCAGTGCAAGGCGGGGTGGTCCGGGGGCGCGAGCCCCACCGGGGTGAAGGCTTGGGAGGGAGCTGGTGGTCGCGCGTGCGGCGGTGGGGGAAGTGGAGGCCGGCGGGGGTCTTTCAAGGGGTGCCCCCCAACATCTGCAATCACAGCTGCAGCAGGGACAGCGAGATGAGGGAAAGCAGGGCGGCGGGAGTGCCCCGTTTCCTCCTCGGCCAACTCTCCTCCCGTCCCCAACCGATCCCCATCCCACATCCTTCCCAGCCCATCCTGCCTACTCCAGAGAGAACACCCAGCACCGGCACAGGCGGGGAAGACAGAGATGCAGAGGGCAGGGGGCTTACAGAAGCATGCCGAGCGGGTCTTTCACTCTCTAACCTAGACACACAGGGTGGGCGTAGGCCCTGCCCCAAAGGATGTGTCCTACATTGATGATCCCCGATAGGAGGTCTCACTCTCCCTGAGGAGTGGATAAGGGTTGGGATGGAGGGATTGGTCAGAGGAGTGGGTGGATGGGAGGGAGATGGAATTGGGGATGGTATGTCAAATAAGATGGTTATTAATTATAACAAAATTAATTTTGAAAAGCTAAAATACATTATGTCAAATAGCTCACATCATTATTCATAGTTTGAAAACATAACTATATCTCTAAAAGCAATAACGAACTCATTGTTTACCTCCACCTCTTTAACTCAGCTTAGATCTATTAAATTAGAGAATTTCAGAAATAGTTAAGATTGTGATTTCATGTCTAGGAAAGTTAAAAGTATTTTCTGAAAAGCTGTTGATCCTACTAAGAACTAAGGTTTTGATTGTTCATTCATTCATTCATTCATTCATTCATTCATTCATTGTCATAGGCCCTTGTATCACATACTGGCCTTGAAATCAATATGTAGCTGAGAATTGCCTAAATATTCTGATTCTCGTGCCATCAAGCATGTATGCTACCCTTTTATGAATCAAGCCCAAGGCCTTCTGTATGTTGTGTAGACATTCTACTAGTCAGGTTATAATAGGCATAGATAAGTATTAGATCACTTAAAATTAAAAAATATAAATATCAGTTATATTCTTGCATGCCAGTTATAACTAATTGAAAAATATTTTAAAATGAAGACATCACTAACATTGATGACAAAAATGGAAAAAAATGTAATAAACTTAACAAGAAATATGAAATGTGAAATTAGGCAAGTATAGAAGCAGAAACCGTTGGTTCCAGCAATCAGTAGGCAGAGTTAGGACAACAAGGACCTCAAGGTCAGCCTCAATTTTATAGTGAATTTAAGACAAGCCTGGACTGCAAGAGACCCAGTATCAAGGCAATAAATCAGTAAATATGATATTTAAAACCACACCATATTTGGTCTCTCCAGATGATCCTAGCTTATATCACACACATGAATTGGTAAAAGGCACACAATTGGGCACAACCATACTTCACTCCTGTTGCTCCAAGCCATGTGGTTTTCTGAGCAAAGCAAAAGGAATGCAACACAGTCACTGAAGTCATAGAACTGTAAATCAAATATCAAGTCAAAATGGACCTGAGACCAGCAGAAACTTTTTGCTGCTGGGAATCTCAGTGACTCTCTTGCTGAGCCCAGCATTTATATTAATCCTGGGATAGCCAATTTCCTATACAGCTCTTGGAAACATAAAGGACATTTAAACTTGTCAGGACTAGAGTCCACACATAATGTGCAAGTGCTAAGTATCCTACAGCGATGTGTCTCTCAATCAAAAGTTAGACTGGTCCTCTCCAGATAACAGACATAAAGCAAAAGATACCCAGCTGTGGAGATACAGAGCTGGCTCAGTGAAGTGAAGGCTCCTCATGAGTCAAATAATGAAGAATTTGAAGCATGAGACTTGGTGTATCAAGAATAGGAGGAAGCATACTTCTGCTGACATGTTTCAAATGATCTGCCGGAATTTGCTACTCAAGTTAAGGAAGTGGCTCTCAGGGTCAGTGAACAGTGCTCCCATGTTTATAAACATAGGGAAGTGCTTGTTGCTATATAGTAGAGATATTGTTTTTATATCTCTACTTTTAAATATAGTAGAGATATTGTTTCATAGGGGGAGACATCACCTGATGTCTTGGCTGGTATTGTTGGCTTAAAGATTGTGAGACACCTTGCCTAAGCTCATGGATAAGAGCTCCGAAAAAATAAGTCTGACATTCAGTTGCTTCTACTCTGTATCCCCTGTGTTCTGATTTCGGTGAGACCCTGCCCTGGGACCACAACACACTAGACGTTGACACCTAGCCTACAATCCACAACCTCAGATAAACTAGAACCTTTTTCCAGAAACAGATGAAAACAGATGCAGAATTCCACACCTTTTCATTTGGCTAAGCTTCTGGAGTACATTCTATGTGAGAGAGTAGTGATAATTTGAACAAAGGAGTCAAGAACATAATGGGAATACCCACAGAATCAGTTTACCTGAGCTAGTGAGATATCACTGACTCAGGTCTGACAAATGGGAACCTGCGTAAGTCTGAATTAGACTGCTGTGATATAGGTGACAATGGTGTGGCTGGGAAAATAGAGAAGGTCCCTGGCAAGGGGTCCAAGATCTAACTCTAATGCTAAACTGACTTACAGGAGCCCAATCTATATAGAGAGATACCTTGCTCAGGCTAGACACAGGGGTGTGTGGTATGGGAATGTGCTTCTGTCCTGCCTCAATGAGATGGTGGGACAGACATAGTAGGCTGTGTAGGGGAGCCCTACCTTCTCTGAGGGGCAAATGGAAGGTGGGGTGGGGGAAGTGTTGAGAGCAGGAGGAGAGGATGGTCTGGAAACTGGGATTGAAGTGTAAAACAATAAATTAATAAACAAAGAGAACAATAAAAGGTACCAGGTCTCCTGATTTCTCTGCAAACATCTCCTGAGCTCTCTTGCATATGTCTCTCTCAACACATAGCTTTCTCTCTCCATTGCTCTCTGTTCTACATAGATAATCATCTCCTTCCAGAGGAAAAAGTCTGAAAAGATGGGTGTAATGATTTCAGGGTCACAAATCACCTATTCAGTAACCGATAAGACAGAATTATGAAGAATCACAGTTAATTCCAGGCTTGGAATGTCACACTGACCAGACAATTAGCAACTTTCCATTTAGCTCTAAGTTGTCACTTTTGCCAGACAGAGAAATCCAGTATTTGTTGTTTCATTTTCTCTCCCTCTCATCAGCCTCAGGGAAATGAGTTTTCCACTTTAAATAAAATAGTCCAAGTTCACAGACAGTGTACACTCTCCCTTAAGCCCTGTGATGCTGGAAGCTTTTACTCATGACAACAATATTTTGCTCTGTGTATCCTCATTTTTTTGGAGCACACAGCTCTCTCTCTCTCTCCCTCTCACTCTTAATTTTTTGTGTCATAATGTTCCCGTGTTATTGGATACATTTAAAATATTTTTCTAAAAAACTTAATTTTCTGTGGGTCTTTTGAGATACAGTCTCAATCTGTAAGGCAGAGTACCTGAGATGCATGGTTAATTTCCTTCCTTGGGTTTTTAAATTGTTCCTAACTGAGGCCTTTGTTTAAAATATGTATTCTATGTACTGAGTATGTTTGGAAGCTTTTGTATTTACCATAACATAATTTATTATGAAGGCTGTCTTATCATGCTCCTTAAAATGCATATTTTGAGATGTTTGACTCAGCATGGGAAATAGCTACACAAACTCTTCTTTTTTTAAAGATTCCTTTGTCGTATATTATTTTTGCAGGTACATGTGTATCCCTTTTTCAAACCACTGATCCTTTCCATTGAAAAATCTCTTACAGTCTCCATTTCTTAATACTTATCTTCGGTTGTTACTAGAGCCCTCATCCAGTGGCTGATGAAAGCAGAGGCAGACACCCTCAGATATACATTGAACTGAATTCTGGAACTTAGTTCCAGAGAGGGAGGAATGAAGATCAAAGGGGTTGGTAGCAGGCTGGTGAAACCCACAGAAACAGCTGGCCTGTATAAGGCAGAGCACATGGACCCCAGATGCTGTCTGGGAGGCCAGTACAGGACTGATCCAGACCCCTGAACATGGATTAGGTGGCCTCTGCACTCTAGGGCGCACTTGGTAGTGGATTAGTATTTTTCCCTGCTTTAAGAAGGAACTTTGAGAGCCCATCCCACATGACAGGATGCACTCTTGGGCTGGACACATGGGGAAGGGCCTAGGCCCTGCCCTGGATGATGTGATGGACTTTGGTGAGTTCCCATTGAGGGCCTTACCCTGCCTGGGGAGTAGAGGGTGGATGGTGTGGGAGTAGGTAGGGGGGGAGAGGGAGGAGCAGGGGGAGGGGCGGGAGAGGGAGAAGGGATTGACAGGTGAAACAAGCTTGTTCTTAATTTGAACTAATAAAAAATTACAAAAAAAAAACGAAAATGAGAAACTCCGATAACACAATTAAGAAATAGAGGAGAAACTTTTCCGTCAGTTTTTTGAACATGAGCACATGCAGAGAGACATGCAGAAGCAACAGAGCTCCATTGCTATTAAAGTATAGGTTAGTTGCATGGCCTTACCCCTGGAGGGACTTTTCCTATCATCTTTCCTACTCGATAGAATCAACATCTCACAGTTATGAGTTCCCAAGGACACACAGGAAAATGCCTATCTGAGGAGGCTATTAACACATTAGAGCAGAAGCATTCAAGAGATGGGAAAATATTTCAATAGATAAAAGTGCTTGATGTAGAAACCCGAGGACCTGAGTTTGTATCTAAAGAACAGAGTTAGAACACAGATCCAAGGGTTGAGTGATGGCTCAGTGGTTAAGAGACCTTCTTACTTTTGCAGATGGCAAAGGCTCAGTTCCAAGCTCATATATGACAATTCAAAAGAGCCTGTAACTCCAAATCCAAGGGATCTGATGTCCCGACTGATATGAAAGTACTTCTTCACACATGTGCAAACATAAGTAATAAGGCACAAACACATAAAATAATTTCAAAGGCAGATCCATTGGCAGAGACATCTGTCCTAAAAGCTCCAACAAGACTTGGGGAATACAGACAAGAGGATTTCTATGAGCTACAGAGCCATCTTTCCTGGGGTTCAAGTTGTAGAACAACAATTCTGTTTCAAATAAGGTGGTAGGTAAGGCCCTACACAGAGGCACTCAGTAATACATAGAACACATGAACACAAATGGAATTTAGATAATAGCCAATATTTAGGCACTGGGTAAACTTTAGTGAACAAACTGTCAAATTACTCATCTTCTTTACTTGCACATGCCTGTGGGTTGGGACAACATATGGAAAGAACAATCCTGAAATTATCACAAATCTTTACTGGCTAAGTGCTAATTAAAAGCTACATGCTTCTTCATGTGCAGATGAGACACTGAGCCTGTAGGTCAGCTAATCTCTGTGAGGAAGGTCCACAGTTTAGTTCGATTTGTGACAATTCTTCCTGTGCCAGTGGTATATAGATAACTGTCAGAAGCTATGGCTACACAGGGAGCAGTTGCAGGGCTTCTCTACTGTGTGAATCCTCTCTAGAGCCTTCAGGTTGGTTTTGTGGCTGAAGGACATTCCTCATCTTCTATATGTGATGCATGTGAAAGACTTCTCTGGTTTGTGTATGACTTGTGAACTCAGAAGTCTGAGTAGTCTTTCTGACAAATGGGTCAGACAAATGGCCTCTCATTGCTGGGTCTTCTCTGGTAGGCTCAAAGGTTTCAGGGATATTTGAAGATTCTGGGACATTCCTCAAACTTGTAAGATTTGAGGTTCCTGTGGAGTCTCTAGATTCGAACAGCATATGTGGCAATTATCTCATGGTTGTGGTATACAGGGACCCATAGGGACTCTTCCTTTAGCTGGAGATGTCATGACTTATTTGTCTGACAATGTGGGGGATTAAAAGCGAAACACCCACATCTTCAGGTGTAAGATACTGTACTCTCTGGAGAAAGAGGTTGGAGTCTTCAGATTTAGGAGACTACTAACACAGACCTAATCTTTGGCATTCCAGAGATTGTTGTGATCATCTCTGTTTCATGCCCTGGGGAAATGAGAGTGTCTGTGAAACTGTGCTCAGGAAGGTATCTTCCCCCCAAAACCCTCTGCTCTCCAGGTTTTCTACTGAACTATTTCCAGGAATGTATCTTGGGGGATCTGCAAGGGTTCTGTTACATTCTCTTGTCCTAAAGTTGCTGATGATTGCTCTTCTTTTGAGGACATATTCTGAGAAAAGAGGGCTCTTTTTGTGGAATATTAGTTTAAGTTGTGTTACGTTTGATTTTGCTGTGTAATATTAATTTAATGATGCAAAGAAGTGTTGCTTTCTTTTATGCAACATTTCTTTAAATCTGTAAGGCTGCGTTACTTTGTCTGTAACATAAAACACCCAACTGGTCAAATAAAGTGCTGAATGGACAGTAGCTAAGTATGGGGCAGGGTTAGGCATAGCTATCTGGAAGAGAGAAAAAATAGGAGGCGAAATCTAGGCTCAATAGATGAGACCTTTGAGGACTGAGATAAGAAGGAGAGGAAGCTATTAGGAGACTGCCACACAGCCATACAGCCAGTCAGGGAGGAAGTATTAAAGAAAAATGTATAGAATAAAGAAAGGTAAAAAGCTGAGAGGCAAACTGTACTTAGGGAAATGGGATAACTTAAGATAAAAGCTGGCTTGTGACAAATCACACTAAGGGCAGGTATTCATAATTTCTTTATTTATTTCTTTGGGATGTGTATGTTAGGCCCCTAAAGAGTAAAGAAAAAACAATTATAGGCTTCCTGTCCACGCATGAAGAAATGGACATGTAGACGAGACCAGATGATCAAACTGTCAATGCATTTGTGGATGATAGAAAACCTGACTTCAACCTTCTTGCAAGGATTCTCAGAGTATGGGTTGCTTCATCTGTGTATCTCTTACCTCTAATGATGTTATTTCAGCCTTCACAGGTTCTGTTCCCGAAAATCACTACTCAGTTTCTTTCGAGTTCTGGCCACAATGTGCTCTTCAACCAGTCAAGATATAGAAGGAAGATGGGCCTTTCTTTAAGGTTCAGTCACTGTTCTCCAGATGGGCCTAACTTCATCTGATTCCCCTTCGCATGCATTGTCTTCACAGAGGCATGGTTTCATTCATGAAATTCTTAATTTAAAGCAAAGCTCAAAGGAGTGTAAATGTGTAATAAAAACTGGGAAATGAGAACTTGTTTGTAGAGTAACAAGTTCAAATAAACAATAGTGTGTGGTGGTTGGAGTCATAGGAATATGTGTATGATGTGTACAAAATTTTTCACTACATAGAACATTTTTGTCACTGAATGAAAAGTATGAATATCTAGACCCTGAAAAAGGATCCAATGTAACTACCTCCACACCAAGCCTTTCCAGATTTTACAATTTGTGACATAGCAGCAGTAATCTTGAAGGCATTTAATTTTTCTTTTTAAAAATATTTACTTATTATATATACAGTGTTCTTCCTTGAAGGGCAGAATATGGCACTAGCTCTCATGTGGTTTATGAGGCCATCATGTGGATGCTGGGAATTGAACTCAGAAACTCTGGAAGAGCAATCAGTGCCCTTAACACTCAAACATCACTCCAGTCATTGAAGGCATTTCTGATGAGTGTGTCACTGTTGTGTATGCAGGTGAGAGCCAGATTTCAAATTTTGAATCCTTACTCTACCATTCTGCCAACTCATTTTTGTAGACAAGGTGTCATAATGACATGTTGAAGTCAATTTGGAAAGACATATAACTACTTTGATCCCCAGTTTCTGCATTCCATGTATTGGGATCACATACTAGTGTCTCAAGCCAAATTTTAAGTGTGTGCTGAGGTTCTAACCCAGTCCTCATGATTACAGTATAAGTGCCTCTCTGACTGAGCCATCTCCAAGTCCCAGGATGTCTCCTCTACAGCCTATGATTCTTCCCACATGTCTGGTCCCCAGTCTCTGTCACCACATGAATAAATTAAATCTAAGTATATCCATCAAACTATCAATGAGTTTATTTTGTTTGATTCTTGCTGATTTAGGGCAGGGAATATTCTCCATTCTAAGGATCTTATTGGGAGCAATACTTTCTCAAGAATAATAAAACCTACAACAACTTCTCGGAGCTTCTCAAATGAAATTGACTGTCTTCCTGACTTAGTTATCTCTCACCCCATGTACACACCATGACAGAAGGCTTCAAGCCCTCATCAGTCAGACCCTCCAAGGATCTCCCCATGTTTGTGCCACTTCTCCCCACTTCTCTTTCATGGTAAACTTGTATTTGTAGCACCCAGTTTTGAGAAACTTCTCCAAGACCTTGCTGGAAGCTCATCTGCTCCTTGCTCTGCTCTTCTGGCTGCAACCAGGAGGTGAACATCTCCCAGAGATGCACTGGAGCCATTGTCATTTGTGGGAGAGTTGAGCTGCATACACGATGAGTTAGAAACATCGTCTTCAGATTAACTTGGAATGCACTCTGCACTGTCAAATTCAAGGTCATTTGCTGGTGACACTGCTGAAAAGTTTCTTTGAGCTGCGAAGCCATTCTCAGGATCTTGAAAACGATTCAGCTACAGCAGCTCAGTATCTGTCTTGTGACTTTGAGGATCTGTTTCAATAACTGGTAGATTCGTGAAAGTTATAACAGTGGTGGCACATGCCTTTAGCCCCAGCATTAATCCTATTCCTAATAGGTTGCATTATGACACTTTCATACATATTTATTATGTACTTGTGACACATTTATCCCTCATCATCTCATTCATGTCTCCTTTTCCTGTCCTCCAGTTCTTTTCCTATTCTCAATAGTGAACATATTCTGATTCCTTTTAGTTTCCTGATTCCACATAAAAGGAAATATACTATCTGCCTTTCTGAGGCTGACTAAAATTTGTAAGATAAATTCTATTCTATCCACTTTTCTACAACATTTTCATACCAGTGGTGATGATTCTTGAAGGACTGTAGTTTCTACATACAAGAGCAATAAACAACAGCATGGAGCTGGAGAGCTGGTTCAGTGCTTAAAGCATGTGGTGCACTTCCAGAGGAAATGAGTTCAGCTCCCAGGAACCACACCCAATGGTTCCCACCACCAGTAACTCCAGCTCTAGAGGGTCCAACATGCTTTTCGTGCTTCTGTGGAGAGAAGGCTTCATATGGTGCACATACTTATGCTGAAGCACACACAGCTACACAAAATGAAAAAGTAACATCTACTCAAGCTTCTCAGGGTTGGACAGATAGTTTGGTGCTTAAGAGCACTGATTGCTCTTACAAATGACCCAGACTCATTCCCAGCACTTAATGGTGGCTCAAATACACCTGCAACTCGAGGTTGAACAGCCTCTTCTCACCTCTGCAATTATGCATGTGGTACATAGACATACATTCGGGAAAAATAGAAATACACACAAAATACCACACACACACACACACACACACACACAAACACACACACACACACACACACAAGAATTGGACATTTTTTTCTTGATTCTTCAGAAAAGATCTAGACTCCCAAGCATATTTTCTCATTTTTGCCTATTGTCACATAATAATTTGTACACTCTGGTGATTCTACATATATGAAAAAATTCTCATTGTCAAATAGAATATTCTGTAAGAAAATGCTATAATAAGATGGCTAGTGATCATAACATACGAAACAGGTGACAGTTTCAGGACAATCAATGTTTTCAAAATACAATCTTAGCATTATAAAACACATTTTAAGATGCCAATATATATGAAAAGGCAGACACTCAGGGCTCATGTCAAACTTGGAAGGAGCTATCCCTTACCACAGAAGACTAAAAATGTCCTAGAAATAGTCTTGATATTCCTGAGGAGAACAAATGGGCAAATTATGGGAAAACACATTTCTAGAAACAAAAATATACTTTCTCCCCATGCTATTGGACCTTTCGAGGATGTCCCAATAACAAGCCGAATGGAAGAGATTGAATAAGTGATGACAAATGTGCACACCAGGATGAGAATAGTTTTGGAGGCTCTGTCCTCAGGTGAGACATTTCCAAAGTGCTGAGCACTGTGTATGTGCTTGACTTGTGTCTTATGTCTGTAAAGGATTATCACCATGGAGATACTCGAGCAGATGATGAGAATCAGACACAGACCATCAGTGAAGCATACTAAGAACATATATACTAAGCTTGTCCCATTGCTGGAAACAATCCATGAGCAATACCCATAACTCACCCAGTTCGTCACATTTTTCTTGTAACTGAGACCCGATACTCTTGCTGGTGTGGTGATGTTTAGAAGCAGGTGCACAAGCCAGCTGAGAGAGCAGAAGGGATGGATGTACTTGGTGGCTCAGTGTTTAAGCTGCATCCACCTGGAGTTGCTTGGGCTGATTGTGATAGCTTGGTGGCTACTCAGTAGGCACATGTCATACAGGGACACCCCCCTTGCTATTCGATAAATATAAACTATCAATTTACATCCAGTATTACCTAGAAAATCCTTAAACTGAAATTGTGCCATTGTCCATGGAATACCTTTTGTGATGAGAGAAAGCAGTTGGCAAAAGTCAAGTGCTCTATGGTCAGGTCTTTGGGCATTAAATGTTGCCCATTGACTATCAAAATGACATAATAAAATAGTATTGAGGAATTGCCAAGCATGCCCATTGTAGTTTGGGAGAAGAGGAAAAATCCCATTGCTAAGTTTACAGGAGCCATTTTCATTACTTTTATAAAGGTAAATAAATTTATTACAGTCAACATACCCTGGATATATATTATGAGTTTGCATTATTTCTTTAAGTTTCTTTAAGTTACCTTAGTCAGACATACATCACTTTATTATATTTATATAGCTCTTACTGAAAAGAATATATATATATATATATAATATATATAATATAAACATACGATTACATATGGTTTTTTGAAGACAGGGTTTCTCTGTGTAGCTTTGGAGCCTATCCTGGCACTCGCTCTGGAGACCAGGCTGGCCTCGAACTCACAGAGATCCACCTGCCTCTATCTCCTGAGTGCTGGGATTTAAGGCGTGCACCACCAATGCCCGGCTCTGAAAAGAATATTTAAAAGTAATTTCTTTATGAAAGTAGTATTTCATATTATTATAATGGAAAATATTGCATTAGTTTACTAAAAATTTATGTTTTACCTGGATGTGTTGGGGAGATACCTTTAATTTTAGGACTGAAGTGACAAAGGCAGAGAGACCTATGAATTTGCTGTTAATCTGATCTAGAGATGCTGTTCCAAGACAGTGAGGTCTATACACAGAAAAACCCAATTTGAAAAAAAAACTGAAAAAAGAATAAGTAAATAAATGATTTATGTATTCATTGCTTTTGACTAAACATAATGATTTGAGATCAATTTTCAAAGAAATAACTTTTAAAATATGTCATTTTTTTCCTGAAATTAACATGAGATAGATTTCAAATTTCACCAAGAGAAACAACAGAAATTATTTGAAAATCATATTATATAATGATTGATCAGATATTCATAATAGTTAAAATGTTTTATTTGAAGATTTACTGATTTTTTATTACATGTGATTTTGGAATCTTGCATATGAGTGTGAATACCACCAGAGGTAGAGGCATGGAATTCCCTACAGCTGGATCTATAGACAGATTTGAGGCACTGGCTGGAGCTAGGAAGGGAACACAGAACCAAAGTAATGGCAGTATGCGCTCTTAACCAATGACTCTTCACCCTACCCTAAAGAGAATATTCAAACCTAAATTTTAAAAAATCTAATATAAACCAAGGGAGAGATTGGTTCCACACTTTGGTAAAATTCATAAAATTTATTCCGAAATGTTCAAAATGTGTGGAAAATTGAGGCTCAATATAACCAATAATTAAGGGAGGGATGCACATTAAGGTTGGAATGAGAGATCATCCCATATAATTTAAATAGGTATAAACAAAGCAAATTAATCTAGGTAAAAGCAGAAGTTAAAGTTACTGAAGATATGGATGAAAAGAACGCTAGTGAAGATAACATAGGTAATTAAAATGCTGCAGAAGCTATAAAAATCAGTACTTTTTAGCAAAACTGAAAAATAGTTACCAAGTTCCAGTTGTGGTGTTGTTACTGAAGCTCCCATGTGTTATCTCATCAACTCTTGTTATTCACAATGCCAAATGCTGTACAAGGACTGAGAACATGATACAAAGCATACAGGGAATGACCAGTGTTGAGTAAGAAGGATAAATGATGGATCTGGCTTCCTGGCCATTGCCCTGCTGAGTCTCAGCGGGTCTCAGGAAGAATCTCAGGAAAACACAATCACCACTTTTCTGAATGTGTGGTGTGACCCAGTGGTCAGACAGACCTTCTGACCTGGAATAACTCTGTGTAAAATTGATATCCACCTACAAAAGAATGGACCTTAGTCTATGTCCACTCACCGTGCAGAAAAAAAATAACCTTAAATTACATAATGTTGAAAGGCTAAAACTGTCAGTGAAAAATATTAGTACTGTAAGAGGTAAGAGCAACAAGATTAACAGTCTGGAAGTGCATCAAAAATTAATGGATGGAACTGCAGAAAATTAAAAGATTTCTGAGTATTACAGGAGGCTACCAGCTAGGTGGAGATAATTCCTGCAGAATGGAAAAAAAAATCGTTGACTGCTGTACTTCACTCAGGAGTTTAAAACCTAGAATGCATAAAGGAAAATTAAGATGAAACTATCTCTCCGCAAACTTTCCAGTCAACAAACACTTTAATGAAATGGTCAAGCATTTCTTTATAGACAAACACACATGGGCAGTAAATTTTTAAAAAAAGTGTTCATGATATTTTTCTACCAAGGAAATGCAAATTACAAATACTGTGGTACTCCATTGCACCATTGTAAGAATGATTAACGACAAGAAAAAAGGAAACAACAAAGGCTGATGAGGATGTGGAGAAAGGAACCCTCATTTGAGACTTGTAGGAGGGTAAAGTACGGCACTCATTATAGAAAGGCATACACAGATTTCTCAATAAAATAAAAATAGGATTACAACATAACATAGCTAAGTAATTTCTGGGCCTACACCCAAAGGATGCCATGCCCTACCACAGAGATGCTTGCACATCCTTGTAAGCTGCTGCAGACACAGTGGTAAGGAAATGATATCCATTCTAGATATATATATAAACTATATATAAATTATATATATATATGTATTTAAATCTGCAGATAATAGAACTGTGGTATTGACACACAGTCAAATATTTTTCATCTGTAAAGTGAAATGAAACAATGAGAATTTCTGGAACTATGTGGAATTGCAAAGAATTTAGAAGGATGATAGATTTGGGTTGTGTTCCCATGTTCTTTCCCAAACAGGGATATATATATATATAGATATATATATATATAGATATATATAGAGAGAGAGAGAGAGAGAGAGAGATAGATAGATAGATAGATATAGATATATAGATATATAGATATGTATATCTATATATCTATATAGATATATAGATATCTAGATATATATATAGTAAAGAGGGAAAAAAGAGGTATAGGAGAATCTAAATTAGGGAAATAAGACAGATATGCCATTAAAGTATAAAGGAGAATAAAGCATATGTTAAGGGGTGAGAGGGTGTCAGAGGAATGGAGGACAGTCAAAAATCAATATTTTGAAAATGTCACATTGAAATCTAATATTATGTATGCTAATTAAAAAACAAACTAAATTTAAACAGATTATGCTTTCATGGTAAATCTTGCTATCTATTAACGAGAATTTAAGCCAATGGTGGTCTACTGACTTCCAGGAAGCCAGGGCTACATAGAGAAACAATATATTGAAAAACCAAAAACCAAACCAAACCAAAAAGTAAAAACCAGGAAGAGACATGCAAAAAGGGGTAGAGGAGGGATGAGAGAGATGGAGATTGTGATGAGGCAGAGAGAGGCCAACTAAGTAAAGATAGAAGCATGGAAAGGAGGTGATATCAGTGATAAGAGAAACTTGGTAGCAGGTCTGGGAGGAACAGAGTTTACACACTTTAGGGACAATTGGGGATTGTCTACTTTTCCCTGAGATGGAGATAGCTCCAATGTCATCCAAAAGCCCATTCATATTACCACTTCCAAAACCAATACCACAGTCCCTTTCCCTAACCTGTCTGTTCCTTGAATCATCTCTGTTTGTTTCTTTCCTGCTTCCGGCCTCCCCTCCTAACTTCCTTTTTTCCAGTAGAGCTGGTTGAAAGAATTTCTTAATTTATCTGTTAAGAAAAACTTAGTTCAATAATGATAATTGGCAGGAAAGTAAGGTGCATTCAAGAGCATGAACTTGGCTTCTCCAAAGAGTTTTTTCTAATGTCTTTGGTTCTGGTCACTCACCTCAGTGCTGGAAGGCATCATGATGGTGTGTGTCAACGTGAGAAGAGAGACTGCCATAAATGTGATGACACACTCTCCCTAACTTAAATATTTGTGATCTCCAGGTTTTCTTTCCCAGAAGATTGGTGATTTTCAGCTCAAACCTAGACACATGACAGTGTCTTCTCAAGGGTCTGAAGCAACTTTTAAATACCTTGGTCTTGAGTTCCTGTCAGAAAACAAGACAAAACAAAAAGACAGAGCACAAGAGAGGCACAAACAGCCTGAACAATTCCAAGGAAGCAATTTGAAATCCCAGTGGACACTTTTCAATAAGTCCTTGGAGCACAATGGTTATGGCAGCGTCCTGTAGAAGAAACAGGCCTTCATTTGTATTAAAGTATAAACAAGTGTCACACCCTTGCCCCTGGAGAGATTTTCTCTATCACCTAGCATCCTAGACCATTTTAACATCTCAATACTGTTTGGTTGGAAAGAAACTCAGGACAAATGGTTCACTGAGGTGCCTGTTAACGTGTCAAATTAGATGCTGGCAACCAGAATCTCGCAGCACTGCAAGTACTCCTTGGATCCCTGGCTACTCTCAGCACTTCATCCCCGTCCACACTTCCAACCTAAACCATTGCAGCCCCCGAGCTTCCCTTTCATCCCTCCTGCTTCTCTTTCATGATAAAACCAGACATTTTGGCCACGTGCTCTTGGGCTCTTTGTTATTCTCGGTGACTCCCACTTCTACATTCTTCTCTTGGTTCCCTTGACCCAAACTGCTAATTCTTCTTTTCTTGCACCCCCTCTGTCCTCTTATTGCCAAGTATTTATACATAGTGCACAAATGGATTTTGGAAGCCCATTCCCCATGGAGGGATCCTCTCCGCACAGATCCGAGGAGGAGAGCCTTGGCCCTTCCCAAAATGATGTGACAGACTTTTGTGATCCCACATGGAATGCCTCAGCCTCCCTGGGGAGTGGATGGGGAATGGGGTAGGGGGTTCTATGGGGACCTGGGAGTATGGGAAAGAGTGACAACTGGAATTGGTATTTAAAATAAGATTGTTTCTAAATTAAAGGAATAAATTAAACCAAAACAAAACAGAAAAAAATGACTTAAGACAGAATGGTTCTTAATTAGTTAAACTATCTTAAGAATTCAGAATGTCTAGGTTTCTACTTAAGTTTTGAAGCATAGGGTCTTTTAAGGATCAAAGGGGTGGAGAAACCCAATTAGAAAAAGATACTGAAAATATTACTCACACTTGTTCAGAGTTTTTCCTCTGGAAGGAGATGATTGACTAGATAGAAGAGAGAGCCATAGAGAGAGAAAGCTATGTGTTGAGAGAGTTGTATGCAAGAGAGAACAGGAGATGTTTGAAGGGAAATCAGGAGACCTGTGCACAGAGACCTGAGAAGGGGATGTGAGGAGTGTGGTGTAGGCGAGATGTAGCTGAGTGTGTAGGAAAAGTCTGAGAGAAGAGAGAAGTGTGAAACAAAACTATGAAGTGATATCGCTAAGTGTGTAGGGAGTTATAACAGATGTAGCTGTATAAAAGAGAGACACCTATGTCAGAGACATGTATGTGAGGAAAGAGAAGTGGCTGTGTGGTGAAGGCTGTAACTGTGTGAAGACAGGAAATGTTAAGCTGTATAGAAAAGAGATGTGACCGTGTGTGGAGATCCTTGGTTATTTGGGAGAGAGATGTTTATAGGTTAAGAAAGATATGCAGTTGTAGGTAAAAAAATGTAGCTGTGTGGAGACAGAGATTTTTTACATTGAGGTTTTTCAGATGAAGTAAAACAGAAAGTTTCCATTAGATAATGTGTGTTTCCTTATTTACATTTCATGTAGAAAAGGCTAGCCCTAAATGCATTTGTGGATTTTTTCTCATACTCTGGAGGTGGTATTGGAGCAGGCTCTCTTTAAGGCCACTGGTATTCAGATAATTTCATTTTGTTGCTCTATATTGCATATAATTACCTGATTGTACAGTGGGAAGAGGATTTCAATCGGATCTCTAGGCAACTCCTCTAGCCCACTGAATCTTGATGAACTTTTTTACTTTGCTTTGATTAACTTGTTCCTGAGTAAGTACTGGGACAGGTGTTTCCAGTCGCATAAAATGACCTTTGGCTTTTGTATGTGTCTGAACCTCCATTTGTAAGGTGGTATTCAACAAGAAGGATATCTACCTAAAAGTAAGAAGAGTAGTATGCTACCTGGAAAATTAAAGAAGAAGCATGTGTGGGAGAAGGCATAAATGATTCATAAGAAATTTCCCAGGGTGGTGGTGGTGCATGCCTTTAATCCCAGCACTTGGCAGGCAGAAGCAGACTGATCTCTGTGAGTTCAAGGACAGCCTGGTCTACAGAGAGTGTTACGGGACAGCCAGGAGTATACAGAGAAACTCTGTCACATATCTCTCTCTCTTCCTTTCTCTCTCCCTCTCTCTCTCCCCCCTCTAACACACACACACACACACACACACACACACACACACACACACACACACACTTTTTTTTCAACTAATAATCTAAGCAACAGAAGAGAGGCTACCTTAAATGCCCTCTCTGATAATGAGATGGATGACTAATTTATATGTGTGGTGACTTATAGCTGTGTGGAGACAAATGTTAAGCTGTGTGGAAAAGAGATGAGACTGGGTGCATAGATCCATGGCTATGCAGGAGAGAGATGTTTGTAGGTAAAGAAAGGTATGCAGCAATGGGTTCACAATGTAGCTGTGTGGAGACAGTGAGCTTTTCAGATTGAGGTTTTTCAGATGATGTAAAACAGAAAGTTTCCAACAGAACAATTAGTTTTCCTTATTTTTGCCTCAGGTAGAACAGGCTATGCCTACAAGCATTTTTTTTCCCATAACATGTATGTGGTCTCAGAGCAGGCTCTCCATAAGGCCACTGTTCTTCAGCTAATCTCACTTTATTGCTCTTTATGCCACATAATTACCTGACTGTACAGTGGGAAGAAGCTTGCGGTCTGATCTGCAGCCAACTCCACTAGTCACTGGATATTGTTGAACCTTTTTACTTTGCTTTGACTGTCTTGTTTCTGTGTATGTATAGGGCAGATGCTTGAAGTCCCATAAAATGACCTTTGACTTCTGTATGTGTCAAAACCTCCAATTGGTAAGGAAAATGTACAAGAAGACGGATATCTCCCTAAAAGTGGGAGAGGTAGTATGCTTCCTGGATAATTATAGAAGCAGCATGTTTGGAGGAAGGAATAAATGATTCCTAAGAAATTTTACAATAATCTAATATCCTCCAATGTGCAAATGTTAATAGTCCCCTAAACATACAACATGACAATATCAAAACCAAAATGACAGGCCATCTTCATGTGACTCAGCTTTGCTGGATTTTGTTTAAGCTGCTGTGATGGCTTGATGGCATTTGCAGTTGCCTTCAGATATGGCTGAACCAGTACTGTGCAAAACAGTACCGTAAAAATTGTTTAGTTAGTCTTTTCTAGAGTAACCATCTAGCATGCTTCAGTTATTCAGGCTGCAAATTATTTTTTCCTGAGGTACAAATCTTGGGGAAGAATAAATGATATGCAAAATTTTCTATTTTAGACATAGATTTTGTATTCAATTCATGAAAACAATGTACTCTCTTCATCAAAATAAATTAAATTTCTGTCAATTTCAAGAGATCAAATTTGACATGTAGAAGCACAAAGTAGGAGTTCAGAAATTGAAGAAACAACAATTTCTGGGTTAATGGAGTCATTTTTCCAGTTTTGAAAATTAGTTTCAGCTTATTCACTTGTCTGTTAACTACTTTCGTTTTTAATAGCACACATTATAGGAATAGGTAGAATTGCCAATGGTTATTTCTTGTTTCCATCTAGAAACTTTTATTTCAGATGTCCTACTTTCAATTTCAGATGTCCTACTCTAAGACTTATTAGTACTTAAAAATCAAGCATTTTTACTGAGAAATTGTAAATACAATTCTTTTCAAACACTCAAATATCTTATTTCTTTTTTAATAGGGACTATTGGGCAATTGCTTTCCTGTCCAGTATGATTCCAGTGACAGATATACATGTACTTGTTTAAGTGAAGTGTTTTAAAAATGGAGAAAAATGTAGACTGATATAAAAGGGACCTAAAGAAAATTGAGTACCAGCTGTGCCAAGCTGTCTGAATGGAAATAACCACACACCAGAATCTCTGTGTCTATAATACCTACATCCAAATAGATTCAAAGAGTTATTACAAATTGATTGATGTTGGAGTGACATGGTTATTATCCATGCTATGCAGGTTCATCTCAGTACTTTCAGACTCTACATCCTTCAACTGTTGAGGCCTACGTATCTGTGGAAAGCAAACTATGCTGTATAGTTTTTAAATATACTATCAATATCCTCACACTAACATAGGAGTATTTAATGTTCGGAGTCCCCTTCCATGAGTGGAAGTGAGTTTACAGTGCATTTTGGCTGTGTCTCAGTTTCTGGTCTTAGACCCAACTCTGCCCATGTAAACACCTGAAATTCACTCACACCTTCACATAATCAGTCCTTTTTTCCACACATCTACTTCTAATTCAATCTGTTACAATTTTCATTAAGTCCTTAGTTCTGTATTCTCAGGTCATGTTTTCTGGCAATTTTTTGTATTGAAAAACCTGACACTTATTACCCTTCACTAGTATAAAAGGGATGGTCACCATTCCAAGTCAGCAG
This sequence comes from Cricetulus griseus, assembly GCF_003668045.3. Taxonomy (NCBI): domain Eukaryota; kingdom Metazoa; phylum Chordata; class Mammalia; order Rodentia; family Cricetidae; genus Cricetulus; species Cricetulus griseus. The sequence goes on along the minus strand of NC_048602.1, from coordinate 13,035,957 downwards.
TAATTGAAGCCAAGTTATATTTTATTTATTGATAATTTAGGCAATGGGAATAAAAATTAGGTTAAAAACACTCAATATTACATCCTGTAAAATTTCAAACCTGGCATCATGATGGAATCTATATGAAAGCAATTTTCAATAAAAGTTCAATATTCTGTCCCATAAAACATACAGAAAATTATGCAGTAATGTTGAATTGGATAGTTACCAATAAACTTGCCCTGGAATAAGTATTCACATTTTAAGTGTTTATGCTTTTAATTATTGTCAAATTTATCCTAAATCATTTTAATACATGATTTCAGTGTAGTACTGACAGATATATTGCTGCATATTAGAATGGTTTTCCAACAATAATTTTGTGAATAAATGTTATATTTCTTGGTAGAATGGTTTTAACATGGCAATGATCATAAGACTTAGTAATGCCACTCATTTCACTGTGAATAAAGTTTCAACATATGCTAAATTTTTCCTCCATTATTCACATTATAAATCACTTTATTTTTGTAAGAGTATTGAAAGGTTAATTCCCTATAGGGTTGGTCTCTTTCACGAATTTTCAGATGTATTCTAAGCATTAAGCTTCTTTATACTTTTGTTTCAAACACTGTACATTTGTTAGGTTTCTTTCCATTACTGATGCTTGTTAGGTTTGACAATCTGAGCACTCTAGAAAACTTGCCTCATATTTAATATTGTGAGTGTTCTAGTATGAATTCTGTGATTATTGTTAAGATTTAAGCACCTAAAAGAGATTTTCCTACGTGACTCACATTTGTAAATTTTCTCTTTTTGCAGGGATGATCCATGGGAAAATGACATAGCATGTAAAATACTCATTAAATATTAAGGATTCTGACTTCTCCAGTTGTGTAGTGTCTTTAAAGATGTGAATCATAGTCACACAACTTGCCACAATTTGTATTTTTTTTTTACCTTTTCTCTGTAATGAATTCTTAGATGAAATGTAAGTCCTGAGTGAGGTCTTAGTAAAGGAATAGCCACATGCCTTTCAATTGCAAGCTCCTCTCCATTATGTGGAGTTGTTTTTGATGAATTTAAAATGTTGAGCTGTGTTTAAAGCACTTGCCACATACTTTATAATTTTAACGTTACTCTCCAGTGTGTATTCTTTGATGAACTTGAGGACCGGAGCCTTTGGTAATGGACTTCCCACATTCTTTATCTCTACATACTGAGAACTTCTTCATGTGAAATTCCCCAGTGATATTATTTCTTAAAACTCCTGATACTTCTCTCTGACTAGTATCCTGTGTACACTCTTTGGAAGAATCTCCTGAATTGGATTACAAAACAGAGCTGGAAGAAATTAAAGGTGATTATTTTCTGACTGTGTGGAATTAGGCAAATATAATAGAGTAACTTATACAGAAAAGGACACCAATGTGTAGTATAGCAAAAGCATAAAATCTTAATAAAGTGTTCTATTTGCTTGGAAATTGTATTATTATAAATTGGTACAGGAGACAGCTTCTTGAGTATCACACCTGTAGCACAGACACTGAAATTGACAATTAATAAATGGGACCTCCTGAAACTTCGAAGCTTCTGTAAGACAAAAGACACCCTCAGCAACACAAATCAGCTCCCCACAGAATGGGAAAAGATATTCACAAACACACTATATGGAAGATGGCTGATCTCAAAAATTTCCAAAGAACTCAAGAAGCTTGTGTCCAAAACACCAAATAATCCAATTAAAATTGGGGTACAAATCTCAATAGCTAATTCTCAATAGAGGAATCTAAAATGGCTGAAAGACACATAAGAAAGTGCTCAACATCCTTAGTCATCAGGGAAATGCAAATCAAAACAACTCTGAGATACCATCTTACTCCAGTCAGAATGGCTAAAATCAAAAACACCAAATATAACTTATGCTGGAGAAGATGTGGAGAAGGGGGAACACTCTTCTACTGCTTGTGGGAGTGCCAGCTTGTACAGTCACTGTGGAAATCAGTATGGCGATTCCTCAGGAAAATGGGAATCAGTCTACCACAAGATCCAGCAATCCTATTCTTAGGCATATACTCAAAAGAAGCATATTCATACAACAAAGTCATCCTTTCAACTATATTCATAGCAGCATTATTTGTAATAGCAAGAACCTGGAAGCAACCTAGATGCCTCTCAACTGAAGAATGGATAGAGAAATTATGGTACATTTAAACAACGGAGTACTACTCAGCAGAAAACAAAAACAATGGAATATTGAAATTCACAGACAAATCAATGGAACTAGAAGAAACCATTTTGACCGAGATGAACCAGTCACAACTAAGATCAATAACATCTTTCAAAACACTTGAATTATAAAATGTAAAGAATGAAAAAAATCACATATAATCTTCCTAGGATTAATTATTTTTAATACTTGTTTTATGTAGTCTATCAAAGAGTGTGATTATTAAAAAGAAAGCAATAAAATAATCATGAACTACAAATATGGACATAATGTATCAAATATTCAAACATGATGAACAAGAATAATGCTGTTTCATGAAATTGTATTTTATAATATGAAAAAATTGTAACGAATTTCTTTAAGCATGCCATGAATCCTAATCGTATAAACATAAAATTTAGAATACAAAATCAACTATTAGCTATTTCTAAAAGTGTTCTATTTCCTTGGAAATTGCATTATTCATTGAGATCAATTATATCTTTCAAAACACCTGAAGTATAAAATTGGAAGTGAAAAAAATCACATATAGAGTTTCTATGATTAATTGTTATTAATATATGTTAATATAAAGTTATTCAAATAGAGTGACTATTAAAAAGAAAACAAGAAAATAATCATGGACAACAAATATGCCTATCTATTCCATGAAGCTTTATAGACATGAGGAGAGGCTACAAAATCTCTACAGTCAAAATGATAATTCTACAGGACTTCCATTTCTTCAGATACCTAAAAATATGTTGAAATTGTAAAAGACATACTGTATATATTCTTATTTTAAGTGAATATTTAAATCTAAAATTTCAAAATAAAATATAAGAACTCAAAATTTATTTTAAATTCACAAATTATTTTAAATGTAAATTTAATGAAAATATAATTGTCAATGACATGTGGATTAGCCCAGTCATTTACATTCCAAATGTTTCAATATTCCCTCATCAATAATATAACCCCCAATGATAATTGTTATATATATATACAAAACAAATATGTAACTTCAGAATTTTAGTACAGCTTAATTGTTAATGATTATATCATTTCAGATCTCATCAGGTTACATTAAACAAGCAATAATGAACATAACCCATGACATTGGGTAATATTCTTGCTCACATGATTCATTAGTAGTCTAAAGTTCTTTGATTTAAATTTGACATTATCAATTGGGATAATGTCAATTTCGGGACATTCTTCACTTATGAAAGAAGGATGGTCAGTGCAAAACAATGAAGGATTCAGAGATAAATAACACCAAGAATATATGTTAATTTGTATTTTCCTGCAATATTACACCATATAAGTGTGTGACACATTAAGAAAGCAGTGACTTTTATGGTGATAATACTAAACCAAAAAATGAAAAAAAAAAAAACAAAACAGAGACTAGCAGGAACCTTAGTACCAGGCATAAGTATCTTCATTTAAAGATACTTGTATAAAATAAATACTATGTTCAAAGAGAATACTGTGTCATTTCTCTGACCTATCTGGGTGCCTTGAGCTTCATGTAATCTTAGAGTGATATCTAAGATTTCAAATAGAAAACAGACCAGGTGTGTCGAGAGTGAGGATCCTATATTCTCCCAATTATAGAGGAATTGTTTTGAGAAATCTCCTTTTAGAATGATTATTTTGGTAATTGGCTTGCTAAAATCATATTACGTTGTATATAAATATGTTTCTCCTACTCCATAATTGTTAACATGAATGAATATATTATGAAATAACAAGCCTTTTCTTCATCTAAATAAATGATCCTGTGGTCTCTTTCCTATATTCTCTTCTCTTGATTCATTTTGTGAATTGATTTACTTATGTTTGTTCCTTTAAGCAACTCTTGGATGAAGCCACCTTGATCCTAGTAGATAATTATTTTGATGTGTACTTGAAATGGAATATTTCCATTTTTCATATAATTGGAAGTATTTGGTGTTTGTTTTTCTCAGAAGGGTGGTGGTGTTCTGCACTGAATCCATCAAGTTGCCATTACTTGAGTAGTTTTTATTGTTCCTTTTATAAAACTTGAGGACAAAAGATATGCTAAATTATATAAGTCACCTTGACTTAATGTTTTTGGTATTAGACATATTGGTTTTAAATGGGTGGGCCTGAAAATATTATTCTAAGTGACTTAACCTAGAAACACAAATAGAGTTTCCTCAAATACATGGATACTAGCATTTAAGATTTTGGTAACTATGTTTTCTTTAGTCTATAGAATTTAGGGTCCAGTGGTGATGTAGGTTTTTTCCGCAGAAAGGATAATTAAAATTAGTATTGCTGAAATGATGAAGGAAGAATTAAAACAGTATTAAGTCAGTGTGGGGAAGCTACAGTATGGTAGAAGACCAAATAAAAGAGGAATAATTAAGACTACAGGCTTTTTCTTTGATAATTGGAAAATTAAATTTATGTAATTATATAATTACTGACTTTATCAGGGTGGGTATATGTAATTAGGTTGGAGTTTTCAGAACTCTCTTTCCATTGTCTGTGTTGTGGATTAAAATGTGGTTATAGGATTTGAAGGGAAGCATCTTCAAACACCACGTTACCTCTGTTGACCACATGACAAATCTTTTGAAGGGCGGTATAAGGAACTTTACTTCTGTGGAAGCATCTTAAAACATGTATATGTGTAAAAACACTTTAACTGTCATTACTAATAGATGGTATAGAGATAGGGCACGTCCCTCTGTGTGCTCTGACTACATGTTTCCCTTTATTATTTCCCTTCTATTTTCATTTTTAAAACATTTTTACCTACCAATCCCAGTTCCCGCTCTGTCAAATCCTACCACTCCTCAGTCCTCTACCCAACCCACCCCCATACGCTCCTCAGAGTGGGTGAGTCCTCCCATGGGGAAATTGTCAAAGTCTGTCACAACATTTGGGCATGACCAAAGCCTTTCCCTCTTTATCTAGGTTGTACAAGCTATCCCTCCTTAGGTAATGGTCTACAAAAAGCCATTTTATGTATTATACATACTTACTGGATTCACAACCAGCAGGACCATAAGCTGCCCAAGCCCCACAACTGTCATCCACATTCAGGGTACCTATTTCAATTTTATGCAGGTTCCACAGCTATCAGGTCTGGACTAGGGGAGGTACCACATCCTCACTTCATCTGTTTCTGTGTGTTTCTCCAAAGTGATCTTGACTCCTTTGCTCATAATATGTTTCCTCCCTTTCTATTACTGGAATACAGGAGTTTGGCACAGTACTTAGCTGTGGATCTCTGCATCTGGTTACATCAATTAATGGATCAAGGCTCCATGATGTTAATCAAGGTAGTCATCATTGTATTTATAGGAGAAGTTCAGTAAATGTATCCTTTTCAATGCTGCTTAAATAATTCACTGGAATCTTCCTTGTGGATTCCTGGGAATTTCCCTGGTGCCATTTCTTGTTAACCTGTTAATGGCTCCCTGTATCAAAGTATCACTTCCCTTCCTCTCCCTTTCTGTCATTCCCTCATCTTAACCTCTCAGATGCTTCATGTTCTCCTCTTCCCTTTGTCCCCTCCCCCCTCTTGGTACCTTTCCTCCTCCACCCACTCCCAATGAGGTCAGGAAATCTTGTATATTTCCTCTTCTGGGGAGCTCCAAGTATTTGTCTCATTGGTTGATGAACAAAGCTTTTATTTGAACAATGCAAAGGCAGAATTTACCTAGACAGGAATTCCAAACGAATAGGTAGGGAGAAGGAAGTCATTGTCAAGAGACACCATGTAACCCAAAGGGAGGAAGACACCAGGGTATCACTTATGGAAGCCAAAGTGGCAGATTAATATAAATGGGTTGACACAGGAAAACATCCAGCACCACATCTACTATCATTGTAGCATCGGCCCCACCCATACCAGGAGAGGCCAGTGCCCTTGCCCCCAATGTAACCCCTTAAATTTTAGGCCCTAATAGTCTGTGGCACATCATGCTCTCCAACCCTGTCCATTGAAACCCCAGAGACCTGGGGGCAGCCTCAACTCTCACATGTCCGCTCTTATCAACAGCCAGAGGCCCTTTACCTCTAGATCCTAGTTGTCTAGGATATATCATATTCCTATCCAATCAACTAAACCAAGACACCTGGTAACGGCATTCCCACATGATAAAACATCCAGCTCTGAATCTGCCACCATCAGACGTTGGCCTCTCCAGCAACAGGAGAAAAACAGCAACCACCTAAGCCAAGGCCCTACCTACACCAATTGGCAGAAGAGAGACCTCCTAAATCACAGGCCCCACTTGTACCCACTGGAGGAAGAGATGTGTGAATGACACTATAAAAACACATTCAATAAAGGGAAGAGTAGTAACATGACATTAACAGAGACTATGGGTTCTATACCAACAAGACCTAAACATCCAGGTGCAAATGAAGCAGAAGAAAATGACCTTAAAATACCTTTATGAACATGATATAGGCCATTAAGGGGGGGATGAGGAACTCCCTTGAAGAAATAAAGGAAAAGACAAAAAGATTCAATATGTTAACACATCCCTTCAAGAAAACAAGGAAAGACCAGGGAAATAGCATGTGAAGGAAAAATTCCTCAGGAAATCACAAAGATTACCCCTACTAAGAATCTAAGCAATATTGTAAAGATTAACATAAATACCCTTCCACTATAACGAGGTTGATGACTAACTTAAATGCCATCAGAGAGCCTTCATACAGAAGCTGATGGAAGCAGAAGCAGAGATTCACAGCTAAGCACCGAGCTGAACTCCTGAAGTACATTTGTAGAGAGGGAGGAAAGATGAGCAAATAGGTCAAGACCATGTTGTGTAATCACACAGATACCTCTGACCTGAGCAAATGAGTGTTCACAAACTGTAGACTGTCAGCTGGAGAATCTGCATAAAACCTACCTAGGCCCCTCAAAGTGGTGTCCTTTAGGGACCTTGGGCAGTCTATGGGACTCTGGTAGAGGAACAAGTATTTATCCCTAGTGCATGAACTGGCCTTTGAGAGCCCATTCCCTATGGATGGATACCTTGCTCAGCATAGATATGTGGAGAAGAGGCTCAGTTCAGCTCCCAGTGATGAGACCGAGTTGATGATTCCCCATGAGAGGCCTGGAGCCTCTCTGAGGAGTAGATGGAGGAAGGCTGGAAGGGAAGAGTTTAGGAGAGTGACAGAATGGGAAGCTGGGGAGATATGATTGTTACGTAAAATAAAATTATTTTAATTGAGATTTAAAAAGCAAGTAAAAATAAATTAGACTAGTTTATTAGAGAGCATCAGCCAATATGAAGCCTAATATTTGGACAAACAATTATAGAGATTAAGCCTCATAGTGGTTATTTCATAACAGATGGTGGATACTCAGAAGGCAGAGAGAAACAAGTATTGTAGGACCAAGACCCAGACAGTGAAGTGTCTCCTCTAAAGTTGGCATCCAAGGGTCTGGAGGTATAGTTAAGCCATTAAAGTCCAGGCTCACACCCAAAAATACTATTGGAACAAAATATTTGACAAGAATTTGTACGTAAATCCTAAAAACCAGCTTCTTGGTAGCCACAAATTTTCAGATAGGATCTGTTGCTTCTGGTGAAAATATGAATATCTCTTTTAGAAAATGGCTTCTTCCTACTGCGAAATTCAGGCTTGAGCAGAGCATGTCAGATTCCCTCCACAGTACAAATAGTCATATCCAAGCTAAGCTTTCTGCTACATGGCAGACAAAAATTTTATGGGAAGCATGCCAGAGCTGGTGGTAAAATGTACCTTTGACATATTGAAAGGCCAAAGGACTTGCAGCCATTCTATATGTAACATTCTATGTATATAAAAGAATGCAACTGATGAAATTTTGCCAGTATAAGACAAAAAGGATCTTCAAATTTCTTGCTTCATTGAAAAGTCTGCATAACACTCTGCCTATAGGCTGACGATGGATGTCCCAATGTTACAGAAGAACTTTGAGTCACTGCCAGGCAGCAAGTTGTCTCTGTCAATACTTGATTTATAAAAATTACATACAACATAGTCTCTGTTTACTTAAGTATTATTAATTTTTCTGGGGTCTATGATGGAGTTGAGTTGAAGACTGATAGTTAAAGATAGAGTTTCTATTAGATATAATAAAAGATGAATTATAAATAAAATTTTAGACTCACAAGACAAGATAGAAAGTAAACTATTTCCTTTAAATCTTGTCCAATGTAAAAGGACTAAATATTATATCTATGATTCTTACTTGATAACATAATTTTACTATGTTGAAGTTAAAATCTTCCTTTTTATTTAGACACAAAAGAGAAGATAAGATGATGGGAGATGTCCATCTGTATGCTGTGAATATATATATATATATATATATATATATATATATATCTGATGAATAAAGTTTTTTGGACATTGGATAATTAATATTTAGCTAGGTGAGG